>NW_027196356.1:42500-50000 GCF_038502225.1 Cherax quadricarinatus | reverse complement strand
CTTAAGTCTGTGAGAAAGGAGCATGAAACAGAGCAAAATACCAGCAGCATCAATTGCAAGGGAAGAGATACGAACTAGATTACTGCGAAGGTGCTAGTTTGGCGAAGAGTAAGTTTGATGTCTAGGGAACTTAAAGAGTGGCTGAGACTTAAAAAACTCAAAATATAGGAAGAGAGCGAACAATAGTTTTTCACAAGAATTGTAAGAGACAAAAGTCCGTTTAGCACGTGAGAAGGCAGAGTTTATGAAATCGGAAGAGTAGCCAAGAACGAATTACAAGAGTGGAAAATTCCGAGTCAAGGAACTGAGGGTCACAAATGCGGAGAGCACGGTGAACGAGAGAGATGGTAACACTTTAATTGACAGAGGAGGCATGGTGAATTATTATTATTATTATTATAATCAAGGGGAAGCGCTAAACCCGGAGGATTATACAGCGCCTGGGGGGGGGATGTGGAAGGCATTCAGGCTTAATTCGGGGAACTGGAGCACAGATCCAATTCCCTAAATCAAGAGCCCCTCACCAACATCAAGGAACCTTCCTTGAGGGGATAAGCATGGTGAAAAAAGTAGTGAATGTACATGTCACTGTGTATAGGCTTACGATAAACGGAAAAAGAAAAGCCTGAAACCGAGCAGAGGACATATATATCAAGGGAGCAAGCAAATGTGAGATTCCCATTCAGCTTTAAGATTGTTATGGGCATCGAGAAATAATTTGAAGAGAGTAGAGTCTAGAGGCCAAAGACCAAACATGTCATCTACATAGCGGAGCCAGAGTGAAGGTCGCACATCAGTAGTAGGAAGTAGCAGTCTCCAAGTATTCCATACAAAGTTTAGCATGAACAGGTAACAGAGAAGAGCAAATAGCGACACCGAACGAGTGAAAATAAAATTTACCTTGAAGAGAAAATGAGCTAGAGTCTACAAAAAAGTGAATCAGATGATGAATATCAGTAGGTAGAGTGAAATGAACTAACTCTTTATTGGCTTTCAATCTGAGAAAATTAAGAACGCATTATATACTGGCTCACTCTCTTGTGTCAGTGTCACTTATGTCAAGACGGACCGAAACGTCATTGTTCCAGTCACGGTATTGTTCCAGTCACGGTATTGTTCCAGTCACGGTATTGTTCCAGTCACGGTATTGTTCCAGTCACGGTATTGTTCCAGTCACGGTACTGTATCACGGTATTGTTCCAGTCACGGTATTGTTCCAGTCACGGTATTGTTCCAGTCACGTGTTCCAGTCACGGTAGTGTTCCAGTCACGGTATTGTTCCAGTCACGGTATTGTTCCAGTCACGGTATTGTTCCAGTCACGGTATTGTTCCAGTCACGGTATTGTTCCAGTCACGGTATTGTTCCAGTCACGGTATTGTTCCAGTCACGGTATTGTTCCAGTCACGGTATTGTTCCAGTCACGGTATTGTTCCAGTCACGGTATTGTTCCAGTCACGGTATTGTTCCAGTCACGGTATTGTTCCAGTCACGGTATTGTTCCAGTCACGGTATTGTTCCAGTCACGGTATTGTTCCAGTCACGGTATTGTTCCAGTCACGGTATTGTTCCAGTCACGGTATTGTTCCAGTCACGGTATTGTTCCAGTCACGGTATTGTTCCAGTCACGGTATTGTTCCAGTCACGGTATTGTTCAAGTCACGGTATTGTTCCAGTCACGGTATTGTTCCAGTCATTGTCACACGGTATTGTTCCAGTCACGGTATTGTTCCAGTCACGGTATTGTTCCAGTCACGGTATTGTTCCAGTCACGGTATTGTTCCAGTCACGGTATTGTTCCAGTCACGGTATTGTTCCAGTCACGGTATTGTTCCAGTCACGGTATTGTTCCAGTCACGGTATTGTTCCAGTCACGGTATTGTTCCAGTCACGGTATTGTTCCAGTCACGGTATTGTTCCAGTCACGGTATTGTTCCAGTCACGGTATTGTTCCAGTCACGGTATTGTTCCAGTCAGGGTATTGTTCCAGTCAGTCACGGTATTGTTCCAGTCACGGTATTGTTCCAGTCACGGTATTGTTCCAGTCACGGTATTGTTCCAGTCACGGTATTGTTCCAGTCACGGTATTGTGCCAGTCACAGTTCCAGTCACCAGTCACGGTATTGTTCCAGTCACGGTATTGTTCCAGTCACGGTATTGTTCCAGTCACGATATTGTTCCAGTCACGGTATTGTTCCAGTCACTTATTGTTCCAGTCACGGTATTGTTCCAGTCACGGTATTGTTCCAGTCACGGTATTGTTCCAGTCACGGTATTGTTCCAGTCACGGTATTGTTCCAGTCACGGTATTGTTCCAGTCACGGTATTGTTTCAGTCACGGTATTGTTCCAGTCACGGTATTGTTCCAGTCACGGTATTGTTCCAGTTGCTGCCAGGCGTCGTAAGAACCAGCTTCACTCTCTATGTGGAGGGTTAAGATGATGGACGTGGTACTGGAAAGCCTCGTGAGGATGAACCAGCATGACTGGACCTAGTATTCACCTTGAGTAGTGCAGATATTAAGGACGTCACATGTGAAAGACCCCTCAGGGCCAGTAATCATGTGGTTCTAAGCTTCGAATATATAGAAGAGTTTGAAGTGGAGAGGGAATCAAGAAGGGCAGGACGAATGAAACCAAATTAAAAGAGAGGGGACTACACAGTCATGAAGAATTTCCTTCACAGGGTTCAGTGGGAGAGAGAACTGGGAGGAAAGTCGGTAAACGAGATGATTGGATATGTGACAGCAATATGCAAGGGAGCGGAGGAGAGGTTTGTACCCAAGGGTAACAGAAATAACGAGAAAGCCAAGATGATCCCTTGATTTACCCAATGGTGTCGGGAGGCCAAAAACAAGTGTGCTAGAAATTGGAAGAAGAATAGAAGGCAAAGGACCGAGGAGAATAAGGAGAGCAGTCGGAGAGCCAGAAATGAATATGCATAGGTATGAAGGGAGACCCAACGACAATATGAAAATGAGATAGCAGCGAAAGCCAAATCTGACCCGAAGCTGCTGCACAGCCACGCCAGGAGGAAAACAACAGTCGTGGACCAGGTAATCAGGCTGAGGAAGGAAAAAGGAGAGATCACAAGGAACGACTGCAAAGTATGTTAGGAGCTCAACATGAGATTCAAAGAAGTGTTCACAGAGGAGACAGAAGGGACTCCAGAAAGTCGGAGAGGTAGGATACACCATCAAATGTTTGACACAATACATACAACCGAGGAAGAAGTGAAGAGGCTGCTGAGCGAGCTAGAAACCTCAAAGGTGATGGATCCAGATAACATCTCTCTATGGGTCCTGAGAGGGGAGCAGAGAAGCTATATGTACCCCTAACAACAATCTTGGACACATCTATCGAAACAGGGCGACTGATTGAGATATGGAGACAGCAAATGTAGTCCCAGCTTTTAAAAAAGTAGACAGACACGAAGCATTAAACTACAGACCAGGTGTCACTGACATGTATAGTATGCAAAGTCACGGAGAAGATTATCAGGAGCACCTAGGAAGGAGTCAGCTTATCTACGACAGCCAGCACTGTTTCAGGGACGGGAAATCCTTTGCCACATTCCTACTGGAGTTCTATGATAAAGTGACAGCAGTAAGACAAAAGAGAGAGGGGTGGGTAGATTGCATTTTCTTGGACTTTCAGAAGAGATTAGTGCAAAAGCTGGAGAACCAGGCAGGGATAACAGGGAAGGCACTGCAATTGATCAAGGAATACCTGTCAGAAAGACAGCAGCGAGTAATGGTACGTGGCGAAGTGTAAGAGGGGGCGCCTGTGACGAGCGGGGTTCCACAGGGGTCAGTCCTAGAACCGGTGCTGTTTCTGTTACTTGTGAATGACATGACGGAAGGAGACTCTGAAGTGTCTCTGTTTGCAAATGATGTGAAGTTGATGAGAAGAATCCAGTTGGCTGAGGACCAGCAGAACTGCAATAAGGCCTGGACAGACTGCAGACCTGGTCTTGCAAATGGCTCCTGGGGTTCAACCCCACCAAGTGCAAAGTCATGAAGATTGGGGAAAGGCAAAGAAGACCAGAGACAGAGTACAGTCTAGGGAGCTAGAGACTACAAACCTCACTCAAGGAAAAGAATCTTGGGGTGTGTATAACACCGGGCACATCTCCTGAGGCGCACATCAACCAAATAACTGCTGCAGCATACGGGTGCCTGGCAAACCTGAGAACAGCATTCAGACATCATTATAAGGAATCGTTCAGGAACCTGTTCACTATGTACGTTAGGCCCATAGTAGAGTTTGCAGCAGCAGTTTGGGACCCACACCTAACCAAGCACGTAAGAAAACTAGAGAAGTGAAAAGGTTTGCAGCAAGACTAGTCCCGGAGCTATGGGGTATGTCCTACGAAGAGAGGTTAAGGGAAATTGACCTGACGACACTGAAGGACAGGAGAGATAGGGGGAAATCATAACGACATATAAAATACTGAGAGGAATCGACAAAATGGACAGAGACAGGATGTTCCAGAGATGGGACACAACAACAAGGGGTCACAGTTGGAAGTTGAAGACTCAGATGAATCACAGGGATGTTAGGAAGTATTTCTTAAGTCACAGAGTTGTTAGGAAGTGGAATAGTCTGAGAAGGGATGTAGTGGAGGCAGGATCCATGCATAGCTTTAAGAAGAGGTATGATAAAACTCAACGAGCAGGAAGAGTGACCTAATAGCTTCCACGAGCTGTGATGCGACCCCTGCGAACACTACTAGGTGAGTACAGCCTGTCCTCGCCTTTCCCCACTACCCACCCCATTAACACCCCCACGATACCACCACCCTCTCTCTCCTGGAACTGTAATGTTGCAAAGCTTCCTCTGTGATGACTTCACTTCGCAAAAAAGCAAGAACATTTTCGCTATCTGGCTACTGTTCCAGTAGATACTGCAGTGTTTGTGGGTATACTACAAGGCTCAAAATACTGCCACACATTGCATTCCAGAAGAAGAATTTTTATGTAGCCAGGTAGAGCATAAATAATAAAAAGGCACAATACCGTGACTGGAACGATACACAAATAACCCGCACATAAAAGAGAGAAGCTTACGACGACGTTTCGGTCCGACTGGGACCATTTACAAAGTGGTGGTGGTAGTAGTAATAGTAGTACTACTACTACTACCACCACCTCTTCCTGCCTATATATAGCCGTCCTGCTCCACTTCTGGTTAGTGTGACTTTGTAAATGGTCCAAGTCGGACCGAAACGTCGTCGTAAGCTTCTCTCTTTTATGTGCGGGTTATTTGTGCATTGTGTGTCAGGTAGAACGTCTCTGAAAATTGAAGGATATCCATAATCCTGTGGTATGTGGAATCAAGCCAGGAGCTACAGGAGGAAGGTTCAGAAATGCCTCAGAGACTCCTCTCCAATAATCAAGACTGCCCTCATGGGCTGTAAAATCGCAGCTAAGATAATTCATCACAGGGAAGCACATTATGAGCTCCTCAAATCATTAGATACCCAACAAACTGTTGCAGAAGGCCAGTGCAAGCTTATATCAAGTGGCATAAGCTACTTAGCTGCACTATTGACAAGGACTGGAAGTCACACACTGAGCTCAACTCAGAGGTAAATAACTGGTGGAATTCTGTCATTGCTAAGGCTCCACAGATAGACTGAACTCAAAACACTACATTTGGAAATTCTAACATAATGCCTTTGACCACCACAGAGGGAACAGATCCTCTTCCCAGCAACGAAGCAAGTCTTGGTTTTGTTAACTCTCCTACACTTGATATCACTGCTTCAGCACCTGCCAGTACATCAACAGCTCACATACCATCACTGATCCTACACCTGTTAGCACACCTACCGACACTTTTCCAACATCTGACAGCAGTGCTTCATCTGCAAATAATGAGTCAGGATTTTCTCCACCAGAGATTGCTGCGGTTAATAATCAGCAGACTATCACTGTAACTGAACAGCTGCTGCGCCAAAGCACGAACATTAAAGACACATCTGTCAGAACTGTACAGGGGCTTGGTAAAGGACGTGGAAAAGGACGCGGAAGAAGAAGACTACATCTACAGCCGTCTCATCTTCCACCAACACAGTCCCAGGAATACGTTCACCAGATACACAATCATCAGGCTCACCAGCGGCAGAACTTGAGAATAAATCAGCAGCGAAACACAAGAGGTGCAATAAATAGGAGTCCACCCTCCCAGGCACCTAGGCAGTGCTCTTGCTGTCACCGGAAGGGGCACACCACTGACAACTGCCTGAAAGATAACAGGTGCAATTACTGCCACAAGAAAGGACATCAGGAGGACCAGTGTCGGAAGAAAAAGGAACTTGACAGACAGGACCACCTGTTTAGGGATATGTTATCGGAACAAACCAGCAGGATCTCTGAACTGGTGAACACACTCACACGTCACCCACTCAGCTACTCCTATCTCAGCTTAACAGGTGGTTTTGTGCCTTATACAAGACCACAGACATGCATCCCAGCAGCTGCATAGGTGCCCTACCTGTCTCAAGGGCAGGCACCTAACACACCTTACACACCCATCACCTCAACCTGAACACATCATGAGGAGCCAGTCTATCAGCATACTGTCAGCCTACATTAGAGATTTCATAACCAGTGTTGGAGAGCTCACACAGTTTTGTGAGCACTCGACGTCCCGACATGATAGTTGTTGATAAACATTTATGGACGACAGGACTCCAGAAAAATTTGTAAGAATTGCTGGCTACACCTCATGGATGAGAAGAGACAGGCAAGGGCAAGGAGGAGGTGTTGCTGTGTGCTTCTCTGAAAGTGTTCATGCCCAGCACATTGATGTTGCCACCCCTACTCATCTTGAAATAATATTCTTCAGGCTATGAATAAACACTAGCACCTCCGTACTAGGATGTGCAATGTACAGACCTCAGTGGCAACATGCAGACCCCATCAGATTCCTAATGGAAAATGTGGCCTCCCTTCAGCTCCTACACAGCTGTCAACATATAATAATTGATGGTGACCTCAAACAAAATCTTATACAGAGTGACTTTGATGATCTTCTTGCAGCGTTAGACATGAGAAACTTTGCAGATTTCCCTACTCACATCTCTGGCTCCTACTCTGACCCAATAGTGAGTGATCTGGCAGAAGGTGTAGTCACTTGTCAACCCCTCTGCTATGATGGATCGTCTGACCACAAGGTTGTTTTTACGACATTGAAGATCCCACCATAACGGGGTGAGGAGTCCACACGCACAACCTTGCTAAGGGAAAGAGGTAATTGGCCAGCCCTTTGCTCTGAGTTCTCCACCACCGATTAGAATAAACTTCTTCAAGGGGATGTTGACAACCAAGTGAATGCCTTCACTGGACACATCTTTAATCTACAAAAAGAACACATCCCTCACCGGCAATGTGTGACGAAGCCTACAGATCAGCCTTGGTTTGGTTTTCGTTGTAGAGAGGCTGCTACTGCTAAGTACAAGGCTTGGCGAAGGTATAAGAGACATCCTACTGCCTATA
>NW_027196356.1:0-37500 GCF_038502225.1 Cherax quadricarinatus | reverse complement strand
ATGATTCCTCCTTATTTTACAAAACAATAAGCGAGTTCCCAATTAGTATATATATATATATATATATATATATATATATATATATATATATATATATATATATATATATATATATATATATATATATATATATATATATATATATATATATATATATATATATATATATATATATATATATATATATATATGTCGTGCCGAATAGGCAGAACTCGCGATCTTGGCTTAAATAGCAACGTTCATCTTGCCATATAGAACAAGTGAAAATTTGTGTATGCAATAATTTCGCCGAAATCATTCTGAACCTAACGAAAAAATATATTTCACTGTGTTTGTTTAGTATTAAATTATTGTAAACAAATCTAAAATATATTTAGTTGGGTTAGGCTAAAATAAACTGAGCTTGTTATAATAAGGTTAGGTAAGTTTTCTAAGATTCTTTTGGTGCAAAATTATGAATTTTTACATTAACATTAATGAAAAAAATATATCTTTAAAACGTATAAGAGAAAATTTTAGAAAGGACTTAATCTTAAATGAGTTCTTGCTAATTGACCAGTTTTACATATTCGGCACGACATATATATATATATATATATATATATATATATATATATATATATATATATATATATATATATATATATATATATATATATATATATATAGTCGACTACCTTAGGTTAATGTTACCTGAGTACCGTCGACTACCTGAGGTTAATGTTACCTGAGTACCGTCGACTACCTGAGCTTAATGTCACCTGAGTACCGTCGACTACCTTATGTTAATGTTACCTGAGAACCATCGACTTCCATAGGTTAATGTTACCTGAGTACCATCGACTACCTGAGGTTAATGTTACCTGAGTACCGTCGACTACCTGACCTTAATATCACCTGAGTAACGACGACTACCTTAGGTTAATGTTACCTGAGTACCGTCGACTACCTGAGGTTAATGTCACCTGAGTACCGTCGACTACCTGAGGTTAATTTTACCTGAGTACCGTCGACTACCTGAGCTTAATGTCACCTGATTACCGTCGACTACCTGAGCTTAATGTCACCTGATTACCATCGACTACCTGAGCTTAATGTCACCTGAGTACCGTCGACTACTTGAGGTTAATGTTACCTGAGTACCGTCGACTACCTGAGGCTAATGTTACCTGAGTACCGTCGACTACCTGAGCTTAATGTCACCTGGGTACCATCGACTACCTGAAATTAATGTTACCTGAGTACCATCGACTACCTGAGCTTAATGTCACCTGAGTACCGTCGACTACCTGAGGTTAATGTTACCTGAGTACCGTCGAATACCTGAGCTTAATGTCACCTGATTACCGTCGACTACCTGAGCTTAATGTCACCTGATTACCATCGACTACCTGAGCTTAATGTCACCTGAGTACCGTCGACTACTTGAGGTTAATGTTACCTGAGTACCGTCGACTACCTGAGATTAATGTTACCTGAGTACCATCGACTACCTGAGCTTAATGTCACCTGAGTACCGTCGACTACCTGAGGTTAATGTTACCTGAGTACCGTCGACTACCTGAGATTAATGTTACCTGAGTACCGTCGACTACCTGAGGGTAATGTTACCTGAGTACCGTCGACTACCTGAGGGTAATGTTACCTGAGTACCGTCGACTACCTGAGGGTAATATTTCAAGTTCATCTCTACATTTCACTTTTTAAGTATTATATTTTCTGTTTTAAAGGACACAGATAATAAACACGATATATTTCATTTCTTTAAATTAACTAATAAGAGAAATGTGCTAAAGTTATACTTGCAGAAACATTCTCCTGTGTTAGTAACTTTTCATTTACAGATGAAATGAAATTAGGATAAAT
The DNA here is from genome assembly GCF_038502225.1 of Cherax quadricarinatus. Lineage (NCBI taxonomy): Eukaryota > Metazoa > Arthropoda > Malacostraca > Decapoda > Parastacidae > Cherax > Cherax quadricarinatus. Next base: position 35,634 of record NW_027196356.1, on the reverse strand, counting down.
TACAAGTTTATATATGTGAATCTTGCCCTTGTTATGACTCACGAAATCGTAATGACACGATTACAAACAAACCATACCACGGGTGGGGATTGAACTCGTGGCGTGTGAGTGTAGCCAACGCCTGAGCCACCGAGTCACCTGGCTACAGTAAGATTCATCCAACTCACTAGCTACGAGTTCAAGCCCCGCTCGTGGTGTGGTTTGAAATCGTGTCATTACGATTTCGTGAATCATGGTGACGGCTTTGAGGGGACTAGAGCTAGAGTTCGTCATGGCCACGCTGGCGGGAGATTCATTTGTAATGTTACAAAAAACGCGATTCTAAAAGCTTAGAGATCTCCAGTGAATACTAGAAAGGACTGCCCTTCTAGCATCCAGCCTGTTACTGGGTTTTCGTAACAAGTAGTCAGTATCCTTGTCCAATTATCCATTAAAATTCAGTATTATTCAATAGTGCTTCAGGATTACAACTGGTAGGCTACTAACTAGAGAAATTAAAATTTAATAAATTTATTAAGTCTAGAGGTATATTATCAAATTAAATTAATCACAGCAATCAAAATAAAATCAATCTCTCGAGTTCAATATTATTGTGCTGAAAGCACATATCACATTTATAATTCTTAAGTACCGTCTGGTACATTAACATTTAATAAGATATTACAAATATGTACAAGTAAGTGTGTATGTGTGTAAGTGCTCTAAGTAGTTCACTATGTCTCACGACTCGACTAGACTTAAACAAGTGACTGACAAAGTCCTCACATAAACTAACTTCTTGACCGACTGGCAACCAGAACAGTCTGCTTGAACAATGAAAAGAATGCTAAGCCCAATAGCCATATAACAAGCGACTGCGACACAATCAGGATCAAGGAGATAATATAACGACACTAAGTAGGGACCATCAGCAGATCCTCCACAAAAGTTACAAAACTCCCATACTACTGAATCTAAGTTCAGCATAGGAAAAACCCTGACTGTGACAATACACAGAAACCAGTACAAAATTAGGTCAGAAGCTATAGCTAAGGACCTGAGATGTTCAGAGTGTCTATGTGACACACAACCTCAGTACAACGTCGAAAATCACTAAGTCTATACAATGTTCTGTGAACAGAGTTCTACAGAACTAACAAGAATAATGAGACAGACAATCTGTCCAACCACCAAGCGAGTCTAGAGCAGACTGAATACTTCACGAGAGGTGAGGACACCCCCCCCCCCTCGATCACGTGATAGCCCCGTGGACAGCACAGCTCAGAAGCCGGCAGTATAACGAGCGACAAGCGATAATTACAGTAGTTTGACAATCAAGACTTGAACTGAGCACATATTATGTACATCCTAACAACATAAGTCAAATAAGAATATAAAGCAATATATTTACGATTTAGCTATTATCGCAAATATAAGCAATATAAAATTATATGAAAAGATAATATACATTATATATATACATAATAATCATTGTAACCCATTCAGGGGTTGCAACACCCCCCCCCCCCAACACGACAGACGGTCGCACTAGGAGTTGCATTAATGTCTTTCACATTATTACTGATTACTCATATCAATACAATTTAATATAAATATTAATCAGTCTCTCTTGTGCCAAGCACCTCTACAATTTCACAGCGTCCGTCACTAGGATATGCCCCTAGTACTAGGGCAGTGCACAGTATCGTATCTCTGCATACTCGTGGTTATGTACATCAGTGTAGAGACAGGATAGCGCTAGACGAGAGGGCACTGAGGCTCGATCATAGTAGAGGAGACAGCATTCCACTCTTAAGTAGTGGTTGTGGAATGCGAGGCAGTATGAACATCTGAGTATGAAACAGCTTAAGGTGTGTAGTGAGGGGGGGGGGGTCTGCGGCAGGACAGTGTTGCGTCACGCAGTACATCACCCACACCACACTACCCACTCAACACTCAGCTTGTCTCCTCCTCACACAACAATACTGTGAATATATAAATATAATAATTAGACATGACATGAGTATATATAGTTAATATGGGCTGGAGGGATTAAGTTACTTTACTGAATTTGACATAGCAAGTAACAAAAGGTATTTGGGCATAAAATTACGTTAATTTAATGTAACTGATAATTATTAAGGACGAGACAGAGCGTCAGCAATTACATTACAATGACCACTTATGTGTTTTATACTAATAGAATAAGGTTGGATTCTGAGGGCCCACCTCATGATCCTAGCATTGAGTGGATTGTGGTCTGAAAAAACGTTAATTTTAAATGGGGAAGTGCCCAAATACACGTCAAAATGTTCCAAGGACACCACAAGAGCTAGAGCCTCTTTCTCAATAGTGGCATAATTTTTCTGGTGTCGTTTAAGCTTAGATGAATAGTAACATATAGGATGGAGAATATCAGTGGATGTTGACTGTTGGAGCAGCACAGCGCCCACTGCATAACAACTCGCATCTATATGTAAAAAGGGAAGATTGAAATTAGGACTCAACACTGGAGCAGAGGAAAGCAGATGCTTCAACCTTTTGAACAAGTCTGAACAATCTCTAGTCCAGATGAATTGAACTTTGCTAATAGAGCTCATAGTGAGAGGTGTAGGTGGAGGTGTGTGTGCTGGCTTGCCTGTCACTTGACACACGTGGCAACGTCGCACATGATCAGCTACTGTTTCCTTCATCTTTGGCCAAGTAAAATGTTTTGCCAGTTTACCGAGTGTCTTCTTGACACCCAAATGTCCTCCTATGGGACTATTGTGAGCAAAATCAATGGCTTGTTCACGAAATGTAACTGGTAACACTACGAAATGCTTGACTGTGGTGGAAACACTATCAGCTGACAACTTACATGTATTTTTCTCCATCAGTACACCGTTACTATAATAGTAACAATTATCGAGATCCTTTGCTTCACTCTCAGTAACTGCTATATCTCTCAGTCTTTCCAGTGACTGATCAACAAACTGATCCTTGATTAAATCATCATGAGTTAGAAATTTAACGTCAGTTGTGTCCTGACTAGGTTGATGACCGGGGGGAGTCAGTGTTAATGATCCTGGGCGCAGAGCGTCACTAAACAACATATTCAACCCCAAATCATTGTCATCCACTAACTCAACAGGAGACAAGGATGGTTGTTGAATCTTTGACATAGCTCTAGTAATTGCGCTGAGAGGAAATAAAATAGGTTTCTCTCTACAAGCTTCAATGGCATAATTATCATCAGTGTTATTATCAATCACAAGTGGTTCTTTACATATACCAGCATGAAGGATATCGTTCCCTATCAACAAGTCCACTGACCTGATGGGAAATACACCACTGGATATACCCACTGAAATATAACCAGTATAATAGCTTGTTTCAATATAAACTTTGTGCAGAGGCACTTTTATAACAGCCCCTCCATAGGCTTCTAACAATACATCTATCTTGCAATAGGTATCGTCAGTTATGGGCAGTACATCTTCTCTTAATAACGTGAGATAACTGCCAGTGTCTCTGAAAGTAATTATCTCAGTTAGATGTGATTCGTCAAATCCTACTTTATCTCTCGAAAAGTAAGGACTCATCGCTGAACGAATCTTTTCGTCAGATACACTTTCTGACGCTAGTCATCTATCCTGAGTAACATTATCTAAAACAGTAGGATCAGAGGTATTGCTAGGATTTTGGTGCCTTTGTTGCTCGGAAGAGGATACGACTTGAGTGGGGGCGCCAGCCGCACGACTGTTTCTCGTATCTCTTTCTAACTTATAGCAATACTCTCTAGCATGTCCTTTTCTGTTACAATAGGTACATTTAACTTTCTTCTTCTCGATATCAGATTTCTGTCTAGCCACAGAGACAGATTCAGGATTGTGAGTTTTCCTGGTAAAGGTACGAGAAGTTACAGTAGCAGGTACATCAGGCCGGCAATGAGCAGCTGATTTAGGTTGCCAACTTCTAGGACAATTTTTAGTTACCTTGTTTCTTTGTGTTTTAGTACGTACAAGTTTGTGAGAAATCTCGTAATTGTCTGCTAATGCTGCAGTTTCCAGAATATCCGAGGTAGTATGATCGATCAGATATTCTTGTATGTCAGCAGACATACAGTTGTTAAACTCTTCGTGTAGTAACAACTGAACAAGGCTGTCGTAGTTGTTACACTTGGCAGACCTACACCACCTCTGAAATGCAACTTTTTTCTCACGAGCAAACTCTACACAAGTTTGATCTTGTCGTCGTTGTAACGTACGAAATGCTCTTTGATAACTTACAGGTAACAAGTTATACGTCTCTAGAATTGTTTGTTTGACAGCGTCATAACTAATGTACTTGGCAAATGGCAAAGCTGCAGTACAGGTTTGAGCTCTTCCCGTCAAAGCAGTATGCAACAATGTTGCCCAGTGCTTACGTGGCCAGTTCATAGCACGTGCCTGGTTCTCAAACACATCAAAATATGTGTCTAAGTCACTTTCAAAAAACTTAGGAACCATGGATGCAGCTTTCTGCACATTAAATGTGTCCTGTGATCTATCAGTCTGTTGTCTTCCCAGACGAACATTTTCTCTTTGGAAATCTTCTTCGTTCAATTTCCTCTGTGCCTCTATTTGTGCAGTCTGCAACATAATGAGGCGTTCAAACCTCTCAAACTGTTCCTGAGAGATAGGACCAGTGGGTAATGGAGGAGTAGGGAAATTAACATGGTCTGGACGGTCCTTAGGTCGGACACTTCGTCCAGCCGTCTCTAGAGAGTCTAGATCTGGTCTAGGATAAGTAGATACAGGTGTAGCATACACTGTACTAGTATTAGGCTGTGTCATACTACCAGCTATACTCTGTACTATAGTGTCAGTGAAGGAAGGAGCGAGCGAGAACTGATCTACACTAGGCTCAGACACTAGGCTCACTTCTGCTCTAGTTGCTCTTTCATCTTCATCAAATAGAGTCATACTTCCTAATTGTGACACTAGGCTTTCTGAATCTGAATCATAATCAGACATCTCTGTATGAGCAGGAAACAATATATCTTTAATTAATGCTCTGACAGTTTCTGCGGTGTAATTCCTGTTATACGTCACACCGAGATATTTGGCTACTTGCCAACACGTCTGAAGTTTTAATGTACTTAACTCAGACAAAGTCAGAGTATCAATTAACTGTTTCACTTTGGCATACATCACGAAAATAATTGTACTACGAGAGAGTGATTATGGGAAACTATAATCCTAATAGGAATTTTAGTGTTGGTTGTCTTAGAGCTAGAACTCATAAACAGTATTTCCATCTCCTTGGATCAAGAGACTCAGTCAGGTACATACATCCACCTGGTATGTTGTACAAGACTAAACTCAAAGTCTTCAGATTAGGAAAGTACTCAAAGTGTTTGATCATAGAGTTACTAGTATGTCAAACTGGACAATTTCTCCAACACCTTGGATCAAGAGCCTCCCGGACAGGCCCCCATTTGTTACAAAAAACGCGATTCTAAAAGCTTAGAGATCTCCAGTGAATACTAGAAAGGACTGCCCTTCTAGCATCCAGCCTGTTACTGGGTTTTCGTAACAAGTAGTCAGTATCCTTGTCCAATTATCCATTAAAATTCAGTATTATTCAATAGTGCTTCAGGATTACAACTGGTAGGCTACTAACTAGAGAAATTAAAATTTAATAAATTTATTAAGTCTAGAGGTATATTATCAAATTAAATTAATCACAGCAATCAAAATAAAATCAATCTCTCGAGTTCAATATTATTGTGCTGAAAGCACATATCACATTTATAATTCTTAAGTACCGTCTGGTACATTAACATTTAATAAGATATTACAAATATGTACAAGTAAGTGTGTATGCGTGTAAGTGCTCTAAGTAGTTCACTATGTCTCACGACTCGACTAGACTTAAACAAGTGACTGACAAAGTCCTCAAATAAACTAACTTCTTGACCGACTGGCAACCAGAACAGTCTGCTTGAACAATGAAAAGAATGCTAAGCCCAATAGCCATATAACAAGCGACTGCGACACAATCAGGATCAAGGAGATAATATAACGACACTAAGTAGGGACCATCAGCAGATCCTCCACAAAAGTTACAAAACTCCCATACTACTGAATCTAAGTTCAGCATAGGAAAAACCCTGACTGTGACAATACACAGAAACCAGTACAAAATTAGGTCAGAAGCTATAGCTAAGGACCTGAGATGTTCAGAGTGTCTATGTGACACACAACCTCAGTACAACGTCGAAAATCACTAAGTCTATACAATGTTCTGTGAACAGAGTTCTACAGAACTAACAAGAATAATGAGACAGACAATCTGTCCAACCACCAAGCGAGTCTAGAGCAGACTGAATACTTCACGAGAGGTGAGGACACCCCCCCCCCCTCGATCACGTGATAGCCCCGTGGACAGCACAGCTCAGAAGCCGGCAGTATAACGAGCGACAAGCGATAATTACAGTAGTTTGACAATCAAGACTTGAACTGAGCACATATTATGTACATCCTAACAACATAAGAAATTAACGTACCTATATTATTGTTAAATTAACGTACCGATATTATTGTTAAATTAACGTACCGATATTATTGTTAAGTTAACGTACCGATATTATTGTTAAATTAACGTACCGATATTATTGTTCAATTAACGTACCGATATTATTGTTCAATTAACGTACCGATATTATTGTTAAATTAACGTACCGATATTATTGTTCAATTAACGTACCGATATTATTGTTAAATTAACGTACCGATATTATTGTTAAATTAAAGTACCGATATTATTGTTAAATTAACGTACCGATATTATTGTTAAATTAACGTACCGATATTATTGTTAAATTAACGTACCGATATTATTGTTAAATTAACGTACCGATATTATTGTTAAATTAACGTACCGATATTATTGTTAAATTAAGGTACCGATATTATTGTTAAATTAACGTACCGATATTATTGTTAAATTAACGTACCGATATTATTGTTAAATTAACTTACCGATATTATTGTTAAATTAACGTACCGATATTATTGTTAAATTAACGTACCGATATTATTGTTAAATTAACGTACCGATATTATTGTTAAATTAATGTACCGATATTATTGTTAAATTAACGTACCGATATTATTGTTAAATTAACGTACCGATATTATTGTTAAATTAACGTACCGATATTATTGTTAAATTAACGTACCGATATTATTGTTAAATTAACGTACCGATATTATTGTTAAATTAAGGTACCGATATTATTGTTAAATTAAGGTACCGATATTATTGTTAAATTAAGGTACCGATATTATTGTTAAATTAACGTACCGATATTATTGTTAAATTAACGTACCGATATTATTGTTAAATTAATGTACCGATATTATTGTTAAATTAACGTACCGATATTATTGTTAAATTAACGTACCGATATTATTGTTAAATTAACGTACCGATATTATTGTTAAATTAACGTACCGATATTATTGTTAAATTAACGTACCGATATTATTGTTAAATTAACGTACCGATATTATTGTTAAATTAACGTACCTATATTATTGTTAAATTAACGTACCGATATTATTGTTAAATTAACGTACTGATATTATTGTTAAATTAACGTACCGATATTATTGTTAAATTAACGTACCTATATTATTGTTAAATTAACGTACCGATATTATTGTTAAATTAACGTACCTATATTATTGTTAAATTAACGTACTGATATTATTGTTAAATTAACGTACCGATATTATTGTTAAATTAACGTACCGATATTATTGTTAAATTAACGTACCGATATTATTGTTAAATTAACGTACTGATATTATTGTTAAATTAACGTACCGATATTATTGTTAAATTAACGTACTGATATTATTGTTAAATTAACGTACTGATATTATTGTTAAATTAACGTACCGATATTATTGTTAAATTAACGTACCGATATAATTGTTAAATTAACGTACCGATATTATTGTTAAATTAACGTACCGATATTATTGTTAAATTAACGTACCGATATTATTGCTAAATTAACGTACTGATATTATTGTTAAATTAAGGTACCGATATTATTGTTAAATTAACGTACCGATATTATTGTTAAATTAACGTACTGATATTATTGTTAAATTAACGTACCGATATTATTGTTAAATTAACGTACCGATATTATTGTTAAATTAACGTACCGATATTATTGTTAAATTAACGTACCGATATTATTGTTAAATTAACGTACCGATATTATTGTTAAATTAACGAAGGTAAATCTACAGTTACTGAGAATCGAAGATAAAGACTTGATTAATTTATCCTTGTTAAATTTGTTAATAAAATTATTTCTAAGAACAAGCCTTCCAGACACTTGTAAATATATAACTGCATGATGTGATGCCTTAGTTATCACTAGAAGCTGGATAATCTCTAGTAAATATATACTAGTGCATATACCTCACTCTAGTTTATAAACCAGTGCATATACCTCACTCTAGTTTATAAACCAGTGAATATACCTCACTCTAGTTTATAAACCAGTGAATATACCTCACTCTAGTTTATAAACCAGTGCATATACCTCACTCTAGTTTATAAACCAGTGCATATACCTCACTCTAGTTTATATACCAGTGCATATACCTCACTCTAGTTTATAAACCAGTGCATATACCTCACTCTAGTTTATAAACCAGTGCATATACCTCACTCTAGTTTATAAACCAGTGAATATACCTCACTCTAGTTTATAAACCAGTGAATATACCTCACTCTAGTTTATAAACCAGTGAATATACCTCACTCTAGTTTATAAACCAGTGAATATACCTCACTCTAGTTTATGAACAAGTGCATATACCTCACTCTAGTTTATAAACCAGTGAATATACCTCACTCTAGTTTATAAACCAGTGCATATACCTCACTCTAGTTTATAAACCAGTGAATATACCTCACTCTAGTTTATGAACCAGTGCATATACCTCACTCTAGTTTATAAACCAGTGAATATACCTCACTCTAGTTTATAAACCAGTGCATATACCTCACTCTAGTTTATAAACCAGTGCATATACCTCACTCTAGTTTATAAACCAGTGAATATACCTCACTCTAGCTTATAAACCAGTGAATATACCTCACTCTAGTTTATGAACCAGTGCATATACCTCACTCTAGTTTATAAACCAGTGCATATACCTCACTCTAGTTTATAAACCAGTGCATATACCTCACTCTAGTTTATAAACCAGTGCATATACCTCACTCTAGTTTATAAACCAGTGAATATACCTCACTCTAGTTTATGAACCAGTGCATATACCTCACTCTAGTTTATAAACCAGTGAATATACCTCACTCTAGTTTATGAACCAGTGCATATACCTCACTCTAGTTTATAAACCAGTGAATATACCTCACTCTAGTTTATAAACCAGTGCATATACCTCACTCTAGTTTATGAACCAGTGAATATACCTCACTCTAGTTTATGAACCAGTGCATATGTACTCACCTATTTGTGTTTGCAGGGGTCGAGTCATAGCTCCTGGCCCCGCCTCTTCACTGATTGCTACTAGGTCCTCTCTCTCCCTGCTCCATGAGCTTTATCATACCTCGCCTTAAAACTATGTATGGTTCCCGCCTCCACTACTTCACTTTCTAGACTATTCCACGGCCTGACTACTCTATGACTGAAGAAATACTTCCTAACATCCCTTTGATTCATCTGAGTCTTCAACTTCCAATTGTGACCTCTTGTGTCTGTGTCCCATCTCTGGAACATCCTGTCTTTGTCCACCTTGTCTATTCCGCGCAGTATTTTATATGTCGTTATCATGTCTCCCCTGACCCTCCTGTCCTCCAGTGTCGTCAGGCCGATTTCCCTCAACCTTTCTTCGTAGGACAATCCCCGTAGCTCTGGGACTAGTCTTGTTGCAAACCTTTGCACTTTCTCTAATTTCTTGACGTGCTTGACTAGGTGTGGATTCCAAACTGGTGCTGCATACTCCAGTATGGGCCTGACGTAAATGGTATACAGTGTCTTGAACGACTCCTTACTGAGGTATCGGAACGCTATCCGTAGGTTTGCCAGGCGCCCGTATGCTGCAGCAGTTATCTGATTGATGTGCGCCTCAGGAGATATGCTCGGTGTTATACTCACCCCCAGATCTTTTTCCTTGAGTGAGGTTTGCAGTCTTTGGCCATCTAAACTATATTGTGTCTGCGGTCTTCTTTGCCCTTCCCCAATCTTCATGACTTTGCATTTGGCAGGGTTAAACTCAAGGAGCCAGTTGCTGGACCAGGCTTGTAGCCTGTCCAGGTCTCTTTGTAGTCCTGCCTGATCCTCATCCGATTTGATTCTTCTCATTAACTTCACATCATCTGCAAACAAGGACACTTCTGAGTCTATCCCTTCCGTTATGTCGTTCACATATACCAAGAACAGCACAGGTCCTAGGACTGACCCCTGTGGAACCCCGCTTGTCTCAGGCGCCCACTCTGACACCTCGTCACGTACCATGACTCGTTGTTGCCTCCCTGTCAGGTATTCTCTGATCCATTGCAGTGCCTTTCCTGTTATGTGTGCCTGATCCTCTAGCTTTTTCAGTAACCTCTTGTGAGGAACTGTGTCGAAGGCCTTCTTGCAGTCCAAAAAAATGCAGTCGATCCACCCCTCTCTCTCTTGTCTTACTTCTGTCACCTTGTCATAAAACTCTAGTAGGTTTGTGACACAGGATTTTCCTTCCCTGAAACCGTGCTGGTTGTCAATTATACACTTGTTTCTTTCCAGGTGCTCCACCACTCTCCTCCTGATGATCTTCTCCATGACCTTGCATACTATACACGTTAGTGATACAGGTCTGTAGTTTAGTGCCTCATGTCTGTCTCCCTTTTTAAAAATTGGGACTACATTTGCCATCTTCCATACCTCAGGGAGTTGCCCAGTTTCAAATGATGTGTTGAAGATCTTTGTTAATGGCACACACAATATCTCTGCTCCCTCTTTAAGGACCCATGGAGAGATGTTGTCTGGTCCCACCGCCTTTGAGGTGTCAAGTTCGCATAGCAGCTTCTTCACCTCCTCCTTGGTTATATGTACCTCATCCAGCACTTGCTGGTGTACCCCCCTGTTCTGATTTCCTGGAGTCCTACTGGTTTCCACTGTAAATACTTCTTTAAATCTCGTGTTGAGCTCCTGACATACCTCTCGGTCGTTTCTTGTGATTTCCCCATCACCCTTCCTCAGTCTGATTACCTGGTCCTTGACTGTTGTTTTCCTCCTGATGTGGCTGTACAACAGCTTCGGGTCAGTCTTGACTTTCGATGCTATGTCATTTTCATATTGTCGCTGAGCCTCCCTTCTTATCTGTGCATATTCATTTCTGGCTCTTCTGCTAAACTCTTTATTTTCCTGAGTTCTCTGTCTTCTGTACCTTTTCCATTCTCTAGTACACCTAGTTTTTGCCTCCCTACACCTTTGGGTGAACCAAGGACTCGTTCTGTTCTTCCCATTATTTCCGTTTCCCTTGGGAACAAACCTCTCCTCTGCCTCCTTGCATTTTGTTGCCACATAGTCCATCATTTCTTGTACTGGTTTTCCTGTCAGTTCCCTCTCCCACTGAATGTTTTGAAGGAAGTTCCTCATGCCTGAGTAGTTCCCCCTTTTGTAGTTTGGTTTTTCCCACCCTATTCCTGCTACTCTCTCCACTTGGAGCTCAACTATGTAGTCGAAGCACAGAACCACATGATCACTAGCTCCCAGGGGCCTTTCATACAAGATATCCTCGATGTCTGAACTACTCAAGGTGAATACAAGGTCCAGTCTTGCTGGTTCATCTTCTCCTCTCTCTCTGGTAGTGTCTCTAACATGTTGATGCATGAGGTTTTCCAGTACTACATCCATCATCTTGGCTCTCCATGTTTCGGAACCCCCATGGGGCTCCAGGTTTTCCCAGTCAATCTCCTTGTGATTGAAATCACCCATAACTAGTAACTTTGCTCCCCCCACATGTTCTCTCCTGGCCACCTCGGCTAGTGTGTCGACCATGGCTCTGTTGCTCTCATCGTATTCTTCTCTTGGTCTCCTGCTGTTCTGTGGTGGGTTGTACGTTACTGCAATTATCACCTTATGTCCCTCAGACTGGATTGTTCCTACTAAGTAGTCCCTTTCACACGTGCCATCCATTCCTTCCATTTTCTCAAAACCCCACTGGCTTTTAATGAGCAGTGCAACTCCTCGTCCCCCTCTCCTCCCTCTGTCTTTCCTGAGGATTTGATATCTGTGGAAAGATTGAATCTGTGGCATGCAAAGAGTACGTAACCTTTATTCGGCGCATGTACACACCCTCATTTACAGGCTATCTCCCCCAACCAGCGAACCAGGTTGCTAAGAGTTGATGATGGGGCCCCGTCGTTCAACTAGTGACCAGGTTCTAGCCAATAAGAAGATGGTTTTGGCAATCGCAGAGGTTATGTGGGTACCGCTCTCCTGTCTGCCCTTGTCATTCCCATTCTAGAGCTGGTTGAAGCACGGTCTGCTATCTTGTGGCTTCTATTTCTGCCTTGCTTACCGTGGAGTGCACTATACTTATCACTGTACATAGTGTACATATTGCTGTTCTAAATTGGTGAAGGATAATATAAGTCTAAACTTTTTCTACTGTGTTTATTTGCTCCCATTACACCCGGGGTAACAGGCCATTTGGAATCCTGGGTTGTAATATGGGTAGCCTGTCCGAGAGCTGGAGCTGGACTTAGAGAAACGGTTGAGCTTAGGGTGAAGCTCGTAGCAGGAACATTGTGCAGCTTGCTGTCTGGCATTGCTTTACAAATTTTGCGTGTCAGTTGTTATGATCAGCCTTGCTATTGTGTGATCGTTCAACAGCTCGCTACTAGCTTGTTCGTGTGCTCGCTTCGCTACGGTCAATCTTTAGAACAGTGTAGCTGTCTGGCATTGCTTTACAAATTTTGCAGTTGTATGCGTTCGGTGTGGATTCTCGGCTTTGCTTGTAATTCTGCAATCGTACTGTGCATAGCTAAGCGTGTTCTGCAAATTAACGTGTTACGTTGGGGTATTCTGCAATCGTACTGTGCATAGCGAATAACTTATGCCACCTAGACGAGTCAGACGTCTGGTGTCGGCATATACTTTGCATAACCTACCTAAATTGTCCCTACAGCGTTGTTGGCAAATTGCTCGTTCCATTGGCATTAAATACAAACGCACTCTCACAGCTGCGCAACTGCGTTCACTGATTGCTGACAAACTTATAGAAGAAGAGATGGCACATCAGACTCCTCCCTCTACGGGAGCTAGGGCAAAAACTACTATGTTCTCGCAGGAGGAAGATGATACACCTACGGAGCAAAATGGTCAGTATAGTGCAGCTGGGTTGTCTCAAGGTGAATCAGCGTCGTTGGCACTTGAGCTGGCAAAAATCAATCTTGAGCAAACTAGGGAACAGAGAGCATTCGCAAGGGAAGAATTTGATAGGGAAAGAGAAAGGAGGCAGTTTTCGCATTCTGTAAATGATTTTAGTTTACAGAAAGCAGTACAGTTTGTTCCCCGCTTCAATGAGGCCGAACCAGAGCAATTTTTCGAAAGCTTCGAAAATCAGGCTCGAGCCTTGAGGTGGCCGGAACAGCATTGGGCATCGTTGGTTCATACAGCATTATTGGGTAAGGCACAGGAATTTACGTCAGTATTAAATGACGCTGAATTTTCTGATTATCAAGTAGTGAAGACCACAGTGTTGGGAGCATATACATGTATCCCAGCCAAATATAGCAAGAGTTTCAAATTAAGCAGGCGGCAGCTTGGTCAATCCCTAGTGGACTTTGTGAGACAGCAAACCAAAGCTTTTACCAGCTGGTATAAAGCAAGTGGTGTCTCTACCTTTGAGGAGCTGGTGCAGCTTATTCTGATTGATAACCTGCTGGAGTCTGTGGGACCAGAGGTTCGAGTCTTTCTGCAGGATCGTGACTTAACCACTGCATTGGAGGCAGCCAGGTTGGCTGATACCTTCGAAACTAACCGCTCCTTGTCCGAGCGGTCCCGTCTCTCTTTTCAACAGCCTGGCATGAGCAGAGATCGTCAACCTTGGAGAATGAAGTGCCAGCCGGAGGGAGAACGTCTACGTCAGCCAACTAAGTCACCTGGTGAGCCACGCTTCTCAACATATGGTCCACCTGCGGAGAGGCAAACTACTCATGGTGCATCTCGACAACAGTATCCAGAGAGACACCAGCCAGAACGACACCATTTGCAACGTCAACAGGGAGTAAAGGGCAAGCCTGTCGTCTGCTTCAGGTGCAATAAAGTAGGTCACATCAGTCCCAACTGCCCCCATAAACCCCAACCCATTGGGAAAATCTCTAATATCCCTAGTAACATGTCCCCTAGAGAAGTAGAAAAAGGTATGGCCCCTTATTATTGGCAAAGTCTTATTTCCCTTCAGGAAAACTCAGAAACAACTAAAGTAAAGACCTTTAGAGATACTGGAGCATATTGCTCACTTGTAAGAGAAGGAATATTACCCCTTTCAGAGAATACTTCTTTGAATTCCTCTGTTTTATTGGAAGCATTTGGAGGAGCTATATATTCTGTTCCTTTGCATAAAATTTATGTACAGTGCAAATATTACACTGGGTACTTGACTGTAGGTGTCTCAAAAGGATTCCCCATGAAAGATGCATGTTATTACTGGGTAATAACATTACTACTGTTAGTTCGTGTCCTGAACCTATAATGATTAATTCTTCTCCGGTGTTGGCCATAACTCGGGCAACATCCCAAGGGTTGTCTGGAGAGAATGTTGACCTATCCTTGGACGACTCCGATCTCGGAATAGCCACGTTGTTTTACGAGGCACACCGGCCGGAGCCTCGTAAATCAAGTGAACAGACCCCGATCAAGCCTTCCTATTCCCAGGTTGCAGGATTGCCAGATGTCTCTGTTTCCATGCCCGAGGGACTGTCCTTCCGGGAGGAACAACGAAAGGACCCTTCTTTAAAATTCGCTTTTGAGGCAGCCATGGGTAAATCCTCTTTGGGTCATCCGGTCAAGTATGAAGTTAAAAACGATTATTTGATCTGCACTGAGACTGGTAAGGAGATAGAGGGCCGGCAATTGTATGACAGGTTAGTGGTTCCAACAAAGTATAGACCTCAAATATTAAATATAGCTCATAATACGTCATTAGGAGGTCACTTAGGAATTACAAAAACCTTGTATAGAATCACAAAAGAATTTTATTGGCCAAAATTAAAGAAAGATGTGAAGAATCATATTAGGTGTTGCCGAGAATGTCAGCAAGTTGGAAAACCTGGACATTCCATTAAACCTGCACCTCTCCAACCTATACCTGCTGATGGAGAACCTTTTGCAGATTTAATTATAGATTGTGTAGGTCCACTACCTAGGTCAAAGTCTGGAAATCAGTATTTATTTACGATTATGGATAAAGTAACCAGATATCCTGAAGCAATTCCCATGCGTAGTATTAATACTAAAGCTATTCTCAAAGCTTTAACAAAATTCATTTCTTGTTTTGGCATTCCTAAAACTATTCAAAGTGATCAAGGTACTAACTTCACTGCCAAAGCATTTAGGGAAGTATTAACTAGGTTAGGGATAATCCACAACTTATCCACTGCCTATCATCCTCAGTCCCAAGGCGCCTTGGAAAGATTCCACCAGACATTAAAAACAATGATGAGAAGTTTTTGCATGCACTTTCCTACAGACTGGGATGAATCACTACCTTTGTTGCTGTTCTCAGTACGAGAGACGGTGCAAGAGTCTACAGGGTATAGTCCGTTTGAGCTGATCTTTGGGCACAATGTACGAGGTCCTCTTCGGGTGCTCAAAGAAGGATGGATGGGAGAAGACGTTAGCTCAACACTCTACAACCCGTCTTCAAGGTTGCAGGTGGCACGTCAGTTAGCCAAGGCTAACCTAAAGACAGCTCAAAGTAAGATGAAACAGAGGTATGACAGAAGTGCACAATTCCGCTCCTTCCATCCAGGAGACAAGGTGTTGGTGCAGGAACCTATACCTGGCCACACCTTGAAAGCTAGATTTACGGGACCTATGCAGATTGTAAGTAGATTATCTGATGTAAATTATGTGGTAGCTCCCATTGATAAGACCTCAAAAACTAAAACTTACCACATTAATCAAATAAAGGCCTTTCATACACCAGATAAAGTCCCAGTAATGACTCTGTCCTCTACCTCTGAGGACGACTCTGACTCTTTGCACTCTATCTCTGAAATTAATATTAAACTTTCAAATTCTGTCCTCCTCAAGGATCCTAGCCCTTTAATGGAGGGATTATCTGAAATACAAGCAACAACTTGAACTGAGCTTCTACAGTCATATCCTAATATTTTTTCGGATGTGCCGAAAAAATGTACGTTAGGTTACCATGATGTAGATGTGGGAAACTCTAAACCAATTAAACTCTCCCCCTACAGAGCTAATCCTGAAAAGCAAAGGCTACTTCAGCAGGAAGTAGAATTTTTGTTAAAGCATGGTTTAGTGGAGGAGTCATCTAGTCCATGGGCTTCACCGTGCATCCTTGTGAAAAAGGCTGATGGAGGGTTTCGTATGTGTACAGACTACCGTAAGGTGAACGAGGTCACAATTACAGATGCTTACCCTCTTCCTCGTCTGGATGACGTAATTGACTTTGTGGGTAAGGCTACTTTTGTGTCCAAATTAGATCTCCTTAAAGGTTACTATCAGGTACCTTTGACAGATAAGGCGAAGGAAATCTCTGCCTTCGTAATTCCAGGAGGTCATTATCAATACACAGTTACCCCCTTCGGAATGAAAAATTCCCCCTCTTCATTCCAGAAACTTATCCATCAGGCTATTAAAGGACTTGAAGGCACGGCAGCGTACCTAGATGATATTGTTGTGGTGTCTGATACTTGGGATCAACACCTACTTAGACTTAAGGCTCTGTTTGAGACCTTTAAGAGTTCCCATTTAACAGTTAATTTATCTAAATCTTCCTTTGGCCAGGCCACTGTCACTTTTCTAGGCCATGAAGTAGGTAGTGGTAAAGTTGCACCTAAACTTGCTAAAGTTCTTTCTATTAAAGATTATCCAGTTCCTCATGATAGGAAATCTCTTCAACGTTTCCTAGGCATGATAGGATTTTACAGAAGATTCTGTAAGAATTTCTCAGATATTGTAGCCCCTCTTACCTCTCTTACCAGTCATAAAGTTCCCTTTAATTGGACCTCAGATTGTAACACTGCTTTTAATAAAGCAAAAAGATTATTGTGTACTGCACCCATTCTCTTGTCTCCAGACTTCTCCAAACCTTTTTCATTACAGGTTGATGCTTGTGAGTCTGGGGTTGGGGCAGTACTATTACAAATCGGGAACAAGGAGTTGCAGCCTGTAGCATACTTTTCAGCCAAGTTCCAGCCACATCAGAGGGCTTACTCTACCATTGAAAAAGAAGCCCTCGCGCTGGTACTGGCTTTGGAGCATTTCGATGTTTATGTGGGCCAGACATCGCAGGTGGTCACAGTCTACAGTGATCACAATCCTCTAGTATATCTCCAAGCCATGAAGAACCACAACACAAGGCTTATGCGTTGGACGCTAAGGCTGCAGCCCTACAATATTTCCATTAAATATATTGCCGGCAAAGAAAATGTGTTGGCAGACTCTTTGTCAAGAGTCTAGTTTAATATTTTATTTAGGTTAGGATGTATTTGTGGTAACCCCTTTTCAAGCTCTTTTTTTTATCCCCTGATGTGGGGTTTTTTTTTAGTGAGGGGATGCGGGCTACCGTCCGCCTGTATCTTGGACCTATGCTAGCCTGTCTGACTGCTGTCTCACTCTAAGTTTAGGGTTTGGCTTTTGGTCACGAGAAAAGCTGAGCTCTATCTAAGAGTTGGATGGTGGAGAGGAAAGGCGGTCCCATTATTTTGTGCCATGGCGGCACGGTTACCACTGGGAGGTGGCAGCCTAATCCTGAGCCTTCTCGGGGTGGGGGTGTGGCATGCAAAGAGTACGTAACCTTTATTCGGCGCATGTACACACCCTCATTTACAGGCTATCTCCCCCAACCAGCGAACCAGGTTGCTAAGAGTTGATGATGGGGCCCCGTCGTTCAACTAGTGACCAGGTTCTAGCCAATAAGAAGATGGTTTTGGCAATCGCAGAGGTTATGTGGGTACCGCTCTCCTGTCTGCCCTTGTCATTCCCATTCTAGAGCTGGTTGAAGCACGGTCTGCTATCTTGTGGTCTTGCTTCTCCAGGAGGAGATTAGGAGGCTGAAGGTCCACCTCAATGGGTCTGGGAGAGAGTGTGAGGTGGCTGGAGTTGTGGGGAATGAGGCTTCTAGCAGCGAGGTGCAGTCTGTCTCTCGCTGTGAGGAGGCTGTAGTTGGGGAGGCAGCAACGGCTACCAGCAGTGAGGTGCAGCCCAGCACCTGCTACAAGTGGCGAGTAGTTCACAGTAATGGAAGGCGCATCAGAGTAAGGAAAGTTAAGAGTGAAGATCTGAAGGTAGGAAATCGCTTCTCTGTTCTTCAGGATGAATGTACTTCAGTGGCCAGTGAAGGTAAGGGTACTACTGCCCCTGCTAATGGAGGTAAGCGCATTCTTGTGGTTGGTGACTCTCAGGTAAGATACATTGACCGTGCTTTTTGTAATAGGAATAAGAAGATGAGAGATAGAGTGTGCTTCCCTGGAGCTGGTGTTGGGGACATTGTCAACAGGCTGGATAATATCATGTCAGGTAATGGGAACAAGCCCATTATCTGTCTCAGTGCTGGTGGAAATGATATTGGGAAGGGTAGGAGAGAAGAGCTGCTAGATAAGTACAGGTCAGCTATAGATTTCATTAAGTCTAAGGGAGGGATCCCAATCATATGTAGCATCTTGCCTAGAAGGGGAGTAGGAAATGAATGGTTGTCTAGGGCAATTGGTGTAAATTGCTGGCTAGACAGATACTGCAAGGAACTTGCAATCCCATTCATTGACAACTGGAACAACTTTTATGGCAAACATGATATGTATGCAAGGGATGGGGTACATCTCTCTGGGGCTGGGGTGGTAGCACTTGCAGACTCGATTGAGAAGGCCATTGGTGAAATGCCTATGATTTTAAACTGATGGAAGATAGAGGTATGGGTGTGTGTGGGAAACAAGCAGGTTGCAACACTTGGGTTGGAAACAGTAAATGTATAAAAGGCATTCAGCATGAAGTTATAAATAAAGACAATAGATCAGGTCAGCAAACAAAGGGGGACAGCAGAGGGCAGCAAGGGACTAGCTCCCTTAAGGTTTACTATACTAATAGCAGGAGTGTAAGAAATAAGATAGATGAGCTAAGATTAATTGCAAGTGCAGGAAACATAGATATTATTGCTATAACAGAGACCTGGCTCAATCTGAAAGATAGAGAGATGCCCTCTGAATGTCACATACAAGGCTATAAATTATTCCACACTGACAGGGTCAACAGGAAAGGTGGTGGAGTAGCGATGTATGTCAGAGACAATTTAAATTGTTGTGTTAGACAAGATATTAAATTAGAAGCGTCAGCCACTGAATCTGTTTGGTTACAGCTTCTCGAGGGCCGAGAAAAACTAATTTTGGGTGTGATTTACAGGGCCCCAAATCTTGATAGGGAGTGCAGTAAACTTCTATGGGACGAAATTCGTAAGGCATCTACATACGAAAATGTTGTGCTAATGGGAGATTTCAACTATAGACAGATTGACTGGAGCAATTTGACAGGAAATTTAGAGTCAGGTGACTTTCTTGATACGATCCAGGATTGTTTTTTAAAACAGTTTGTGACAGAGCCAACTAGGGGAAATAACCTCCTTGACTTGGTTCTTGCCAGTAGGGAAACACTAATTAATAATCTTGAGGTTAATGATGAGCTTGGGGAAAGTGATCACAAATCACTCAGTTTTAATATATCATGGAATTCCCCTAATAATGGCAATCAAGTCTCCGTCCCTGACTTTCGCTTGGCTGATTTCATAGGACTGAAAAATTACTTAGGTGGGCTGAACTGGAATGACCTGACTAAGGGTCAGGTAGGTGGTGATGGTTGCCGATATGATGCTTTCCAGGGCATAGTTCTAGCTGCTCAGTCAAATTATGTTCCAAATAGGGAAATCAGATCAAACAAAAATGATCCTAAATGGATGAACAATAGATTAAAATATCTGATTGGTCAAAAGAGAGGCATATATAGGCAAATCAAAAGAGGAGAGGGGCAATTGAGAAATCGATATATTCAGTTAAAGAGAGAAATAAAAAAGGGAATTAGAAAAGCAAAAAGAGATTATGAGGTTAAAGTTGCAAGAGAATCGAAGACTAACCCAAAAGGATTCTTTCAGGTATACAGAAGTAAGATCAGGGACAAGATAGGCCCACTCAAAAGTTCCTCGGGTCAGCTCACTGACAGTGATAAGGAAATGTGTAGAATTTTTAACACATACTTCCTCTCAGTTTTTACACAGGAGGATACCAGCGATATTCCAGTAATGATAAATTATGTAGAACAGGACGATAATAAACTGTGCACTATTAGGGTCACAAGTGACATGGTCCTTAGGCAAATAGATAAATTAAAACCTAACAAATCCCCAGGCCCTGATGAACTGTATGCAAGGGTTCTAAAGGAATGTAAAGAGGAGCTTAGCACACCTTTGGCTAATCTTTTCAACATATCACTACAAACTGGCATGGTGCCAGATAAGTGGAAAATGGCAAATGTGATACCTATTTTCAAAACAGGTGACAGGTCCTTAGCTTCGAACTATAGACCAATAAGCCTAACCTCCATAGTGGGAAAATTTATGGAATCAATAATTGCCGAGGCAGTTCGTAGCCACCTTGAAAAGCATAAATTAATCAACGAATCTCAGCATGGTTTTACAAAGGGGCGTTCCTGCCTTACGAATTTATTAACTTTTTTCACTAAGGTATTTGAGGAGGTAGATCATGGTAATGAATATGATATTGTGTATATGGACTTCAGTAAGGCTTTTGACAGGGTCCCACATCAGAGACTATTGAGGAAAATTAAAGCACATGGAATAGGAGGAGAAATTTTTTCCTGGATAGAGGCATGGTTGACAAATAGGCAGCAGAGAGTTTGCATAAATGGGGAGAAATCAGAGTGGGGAAGTGTCACGAGCGGTGTTCCACAGGGGTCAGTGTTGGGCCCCCTGCTGTTCACAATCTACATAAACGACATAGATGAGGGCATAAAGAGCGACATCGGCAAGTTTGCCGATGACACCAAAATAGGCCGTCGAATTCATTCTGACGAGGACATTCGAGCACTCCAGGAAGATTTGAATAGACTGATGCAGTGGTCGGAGAAGTGGCAGATGCAGTTTAATATAGACAAATGCAAAGTTCTAAATGTTGGACAGGACAATAACCATGCCACATATAAACTAAATAATGTAGATCTTAATATTACGGATTGCGAAAAAGATTTAGGAGTTCTGGTTAGCAGTAATCTGAAACCAAGACAACAGTGCATAAGTGTTCGCAATAAAGCTAATAGAATCCTTGGCTTCATATCAAGAAGCATAAATAATAGGAGTCCTCAGGTTGTTCTTCAACTCTATACATCCTTGGTTAGGCCTCATTTAGATTATGCTGCACAGTTTTGGTCACCGTATTACAGAATGGATATAAATTCTCTGGAAAATGTACAAAGGAGGATGACAAAGTTGATCCCATGTATCAGAAACCTTCCCTATGAGGATAGACTAAGGGCCCTGAAACTGCACTCTCTAGAAAGACGTAGAATTAGGGGGGATATGATTGAGGTGTATAAATGGAAGACAGGAATAAATAAAGGGGATGTAAATAGTGTGCTGAAAATATCTAGCCTAGACAGGACTCGCAGCAATGGTTTTAAGTTGGAAAAATTCAGATTCAGGAAGGATATAGGAAAGTACTGGTTTGGTAATAGAGTTGTGGATGAGTGGAACAAACTCCCAAGTACCGTTATAGAGGCCAGAACGTTGTGTAGCTTTAAAAATAGGTTGGATAAATACATGAGTAGATGTGGGTGGGTGTGAGTTAGACCTGATAGCTTGTGCTACCAGGTCGGTTGCCGTGTTCCTCCCTTAAGTCAATGTGACCTGACCTGACTAGGTTGGGTGCATTGGCTTAAGCCGGTAGGAGACTTGGACCTGCCTCGCATGGGCCAGTAGGCCTTCTGCAGTGTTCCTTCGTTCTTATGTTCTTAAACGTAGCCGGTTTTACTTACTGCACATTGTGTTGTGAGACACAGCGTTCATACGATTTTTCTTCAATGTAATAATAATAGATACGCTTATTTTTTTCCAATATTTTGGAGACTTATTAATGCTTATTTTTTTTGAGTTCCTGTTTTTCTCAACATAAGCTAAGATTTGTAGTAATGGACAGTAATACTGTTTAAATAGAAAAAAAAAATCCCAATTTATAAATTTATTTTGGCACTAATTTCGTACAGCTTACTTTATGTAAATTATAAATCATGTAATACATAGGTAAACCAGTCAGTTGTATTTAAAGTTATATATTGTATAGATTGTATTGGTGAACACTGTGTTGTGATGGTACATGTTCCTAGTTTAGAGTTGAAGAGTACAGGTGATAGTGGGTTTATTTGGCATCAAAACGTGATCACTTTTGCAATAAATGATTTTCACATGTTTGCGGATTAGCAGTGCTTATTGTGGGAGTTATTACGTTAAAATGAGTGCTTGTAAGGATGTACTATCTTATTTTTGGTAATGTTTGTGTTTTGCGAGACCTTAGGGTACTTTTCCTCTTTTGTTTTTCATGGACTAGCTCCAGCCAATTGGATACAGCTAGCAGAGTGAGAAGCTAGTAGAGTGAGAAGCTAGCAGAGTGAGAAGCTAGTAGAGTGAGAAGCTAACAGAGTGAGAAGCTAGTAGAGTGAGAAGCTAGTAGAGTGAGAAGCTAGAAGAGAAGCTAGTAGAGTGAGAAGCTAGTAGAGTGAGAAGCTAACAGAGTGACAAGCTAGTAGAATGAGAAGCTAGCAGAGTGAAAGCTAGCAGAGTGAGAAGCTAGTAGAGTGAGAAGCTAGTAGAGTGAGAAGCTAGCAGAGTGAGAAGCTAGCAGAGTGAGAAGCTAGCAGAGTGAGAAGCTAGCAGAGTGAGAAGCTAGCAGAGTGAGAAGCTAGCAGAGTGAGAAGATAGCAGAGTGAGAAGCTAGCAGAGTGAGAAGCTAGCAGAGCGAGAAGCTAGCAGAGCGAGAAGCTAGCAGAGAAGCTAGCAGAGTGAGAAGCTAGTAGAGTGAGAAGCTAACAGAGTGAGAAGCTAGTAGAGTGAGAAGCTAGCAGAGTGAAAAGCTAGTAGAGTGAGAAGCTAGCAGAGTGTGAAGCTAGTAGAACGAGAAGCTAGCAGAGTGAGAAGCTAGTAGAGTGAGAAGCTAGTAGAGTGAGAAGCTAGTAGAGAAGCTAGTAGAGTGAGAAGCTAGTAGAGTGAGAAGCTAGCACAGCGAGAAGCTAGCAGAGAAGCTAGCAGAGCGAGAAGCTAACAGAGTGAGAACCTAGCAGTGAAAAGCTAGTAGAGTGAGAAGCTAGTAGAGAAGCTAGTAGAGTGAGAAGCTAGTAGAGTGAGAAGCTAGCACAGCGAGAAGCTAGCAGAGAAGCTAGCAGAGCGAGAAGCTAACAGAGTGAGAACCTAGCAGTGAAAAGCTAGCAGAGTGAGAAGCTAGCAGAGTGAGAAGCTAGCAGAGCGAGAAGCTAGCAGAGTGAGAACCTAGCAGTGAAAAGCTAGCAGAGTGAGAAGCTAGCAGAGTGAGAAGCTAGCAGAGTGAGAAGCTAGCAGAGCGAGAAGCTAGCAGAGTGAGAACCTAGCAGTGAAAAGCTAGCAGAGTGAGAAGCTAGCAGAGTGAGAAGCTAGCAGAGCGAGAAGCTAGCAGAGTGAGAAGCCAGCAGAGAAGCTAGTAGAGTGAGAAGCTAGTAGAGTGAGAAGCTAGCAGAGTGAGAAGCTAGCAGAGTGAGATGCTAGCAGAGTGAGAAGCTAGTAGAGTGAGAAGCTAGTAGAGTGAGAAGCTAGCAGAGTGAGAAGCTAGTAGCGTGAGAAGCTAGTAGGGTGAGAAGCTAGCAGAGTGAGAAGCTAGCAGAGTGAGAAGGTAGCAGAGTGAGAAGCTAGCAGAGTGAGAAGCTAGAAGAGTGAGAAGCTAGTAGAGTGAGAAGCTAGCGGAGTGAGAAGCTAGCAGAGTGAGAAGCTAGCAGAGTGAGAAGCTAGCAGAGTGAGAAGCTAGCAGAGTGAGAAGCTAGCAGAGTGAGAAGCTAGCAGAGTGAGATGCTAGTAGAGTGAGAAGCTAGTAGGGTGAGAAGCTAGCAGAGTGAGAAGCTAGCAGAGTGAGAAGCTAGCAGAGTGAGAAGCTAGCAGAGTGAGAAGCTAACAGAGTGAGAAGCTAGCAGAGTGAGAAGCTAGTAGAGTGAGAAGCTAGTAGAGTGAGAAGCTAGTAAAGTGAGAAGCTAGCAGAGTGAGAAGCTAGCAGAGAAGCTAGCAGAGTGAGAAGCTAGTAGAGTGAGAAGCTAACAGAGTGAGAAGCTAGTAGAGTGAGAAGCTAGCAGAGTGAGAAGCTAGTAGAGTGAGAAGCTAGCAGAGTGAGAAGCTAGCAGAGTGTGAAGCTAGTAGAGTGAGAAGCTAGCAGAGTGAGAAGCTAGTACAGTGAGAAGCTAGTAGAGTGAGAAGCTAGCAGAGTGAGAAGCAAGTAGAGTGAGAAGCTAGTAGAGTGAGAAGCTAGTAGAGTGAGAAGCTAGCAGAGTGAGAAGCTAGTAGAGTGAGAAGCTAGCAGAGTGAGAAGCTAGAGTGAGAAGCTAGTAAGGTGAGAAGCTAGCAGAGTGAAAAGCTAGCAGAGTGAGAAGCTAGTAGAGTGAGAAGCTAGTAGAGAGAGAAGCTAGTAGAGTGAGAAGCTAGCAGAGTGAGAAGCTAGCAGAGTGAGAAGCTAGTAGAGTGAGAAGCTAGTAGAGTGAGAAGCTAGTAGAGTGAGAAGCTAGCAGAGTGAGAAGCTAGCAGAGCGAGAAGCTAGCAGAGAAGCTAGCAGAGTGAGAAGCTAGTAGAGTGAGAAGCTAACAGAGTGAGAAGCTAGTAGAGTGAGAAGCTAGCAGAGTGAGAAGCTAGTAGAGTGAGAAGCTAGCAGAGTGTGAAGCTAGTAGAGTAAGAAGTTAGCAGAGTGAGAAGCTAGCAGAGTGAGAAGCTAGTAGAGTGAGAAACTAGCAGAGTGAGAAGCTAGCAGAGTGAGAAGCTAGCAGAGTGAGAAGCTAGTAGAGTGAGAAGCTAGCAGAGTGAGAAGCTAGCAGAGCGAGAAGCTAGCAGAGAAGCTAGCAGAGCGAGAAGCTAACAGTGTGAGAACATTGCAGTGAAAAGCTAGCAGAGTGAGAAGCTAGCAGAGTGAGAAGCTAGCAGAGCGAGAAGCTAGCAGAGTGAGAACCTAGCAGTGAAAAGCTAGCAGAGTGAGAAGCTAGCAGAGTGAGAAGCTAGCAGAGCGAGAAGCTAGCAGAGTGAGAAGCCAGCAGAGAAGCTAGTAGAGTGAGAAGCTAGTAGAGTGAGAAGCTAGAAGAGTGAGAAGCTAGTAGAGTGAGAAGCTAGTAGAGTGAGAAGCTAGCAGAGTGAGAAGCTAGCAGAGTGAGAAGCTAGCAGAGTGAGATGCTAGCAGAGTGAGAAGCTAGTAGAGTGAGAAGCTAGTAGAGTGAGAAGCTAGTAGAGTGAGAAGCTAGCAGAGTGAGAAGCTAGCAGAGTGAGAAGCTAGTAGAGTGAGAAGCTAGTAGAGTGAGAAGCTAGCAGAGCGAGAAGCTAGCAGAGCGAGAAGCTAGCAGAGTGAGACCTGTGGTCTGGTGTTGGGGGGATTTTCCAGGATACTCCGTAGTTGTAATATATAGAAAGTGTATATATGGTTTAATTAATATTTAGTGCCAGTAGACTCGGATTGTACAGGAAAATAGACGTGTTTTAGACACTGTCAGTTTGAGTGTAGAGGCGAGAGGGCGAGGTGTGTCAGGCAGTGACCAGGGTACAATTGTTGGAATAAATTGTCATGAGGTTTGGTTGTAGCTTACGTGTCTTTCTAAACCGACCTTGGGTAGCTTCAAGAAGAGACTGGACAAATATATGAGTGGGAAGGGCTGGGTTTGATTGGTGTCATGGGGTACGGGAGTTATTTTTTGGGTAGGTTTAAGTAGAGGTCGTTTTGATAAGGACCTGCCTCGTATGGGCCAGTAGGCCTTCTGCAGTGTTCCTACATTCTTATGTTCTTATGGTGTTTGTGTTGTTTACGCTGTAGGATGTGTTTTGGGGATTTTGTTTGTACTCGTATGGTATGAGAATGAACACGGTATTAAGGTTTAGAGAGTACTTGGTATTAAGATAAGGCGAGTACATTGTATAAAGATAAGGCGAGTACATGGTATGAAGATAAGGCGAGTACATGGTATTAAGATAAGGAGAGTACATGGTATTAAGATAAGGCGAGTACATGGTATTAAGATAAGGCGAGTACATGGTATTAAGATAAGGAGAGTACATGGTATTAAGATAAGGAGAGTACATGGTATTAAGATAAGGTGAGTACATGGTATTAAGATAAGGCGAGTACATGGTATTAAGATAAGGAGAGTACATGGTATTAAGATAAGGTGAGTACATGGTATTAAGATAAGGAGAGTACATGGTATTAAGATAAGGAGAGTACATGGTATTAAGATAAGGAGAGTACATGGTATTAAGATAAGGAGAGTACATGGTATTAAGATAAGGCGAGTACAGAAATAGTTTCTTTACCTGCAGGTTAAAACTGGCAGAAATGTGGGGTCATTGAAACCCACTGTTTACATATTACTTAACTTTAAATAACTAGTAGCACCGAACTAGTGGTTTTTTGGTGAAATGTAGTGAAAGCAGGTTTTTCTGTTTTTTGGTGTTATCAGGAAGCTTGCTTATGTCGCTTTTTAATCCCTCATCAATGTCGTTCATATAAATTGTGAACAACAAAGGATCTAACACTGACTCCTGTGGAACACCACTCGTGACGCGCCCCCACTCTGATTTTAAACATAAAAACATACGAAAGAAGGAACACAGCTGTGAGGGAAAAGTTCAATAGATAGGAGTAGCGAGGGAGTATATAGTAAGAATAGTTTCATTGCCGGCTACTTGTTAAGGTAGGGTAAGTCAAGCTCCCACTATTCCCGCCTTTTTCCCCCTCCCCGAAAGTGATAGTTTGACTGCCGGCTGCTTGTTAAGGTAGGGTCAGTCTAGCTCCCGCTATCCCTTCCCCTCCTTCCCCCCCCCCCCCGAAAGGTGACGTGTGGGGCTCCGGTCCAAACAGTAATCACTAGACTCAAGGCTCCCTGCACTACTGTAAGTACATGCCTGCCTTGTATTCTAGTGGATTTATTGGTTGAAAGCTTCACTTTTGACCAATAATAAACTTAGTCCTTTCAGATTTGCTCTAAGTTGACTGTTGTAATAATCACCACATCTTTTAGGTATTGTACTTATCATGGAGAGTGATTTCTTAAGCAGTGGGTAACCTGTCTATCTTTCCAGCTTGGATGACAGAGAGGGTCACCTGCCAATCAACGAGGAAAACTGATGGAGACGGACGAACGTCCTGAGACTTCCCCTTTTTGGATTTAATTACCTGTGCACCTGTATGAAATTGCAGGACGTAACCCCTCATCATTACAGCGGTAAAGAACCTGCTTTCCTGTCATCGGGATAGAATACTCAAGGCTATACTGTGAAGAACTAGCCAGTGGGTTGTCATCAACACCTGCGACCCCCCCCCCTATCATCAGCAACGGCTACAATTTCAACAACAGTGTCACCAACACCAGACACCCAAGTTTTATATTAGCATTGAATTCAGTTATCATTTATATTTTTCATTTTTCATTTTCTTTAATGTAGGATTAATATTTCATATTTAAGTGTTTTATATTTTATATTTTCTATATAATAAAGTGTTTATGTTTGTCTGTTATTATTTCTTTTTCTATTCATTAATTTTCCTGAGGAGGAGCCAGCCTTGGTAATACTGTCTGAAGTTGTTACAGGGCTGAGTAAGCCTTCACACAGC
The DNA here is from genome assembly GCF_038502225.1 of Cherax quadricarinatus. NCBI lineage: Eukaryota > Metazoa > Arthropoda > Malacostraca > Decapoda > Parastacidae > Cherax > Cherax quadricarinatus. Next base: position 7,524 of record NW_027196356.1, on the reverse strand, counting down.
AGCAGACCTACTGGCCCATGCGAAGCAGGTCCATGTCACCCCCCTCCGGAATAGCCCAATGACCCACCTAGTCAGGGCACTTCCACTTAAGGAAGGAGCACGGCATCAGACCTAGTAGCACAAGCTAGTCAGGTCCAACTCACACCCACCCCACACCCACTCATGTATTTATATAACCTACAGTATTTTTAAAACTACACAACGTCTTAGCCTCTATAACTGTACTCGGGAGTTTGTTCCACTCATCCACAACTCTATTACCAAACCAGTGTTTTCCTATATCCTTCCTGAATCTGAATTTTTCCAACTTGAAACCATTGCTGCGAGTCCTGTGTAGGCGGGATATTTTTAGCACGCTATTTACTTTCCATTTATTTATTCCTGTTTTCCATTTATACACCTGGATCATATCCCCCCTAATTCTATGCCTTTCTAGAGAGTGCAGATTCATGGCCCTCAATCTATCCTTATAGGGAAGATTTTTGGTACATGGGATTAACTTTGTCATCCTACTTTGTACGTTTTCCAGAGCATTTATATCCATTCTGTAATACGGTGACCAGAACTGAGCAGCATAAACTAAATGAGGCCTAACCAAGGATATATAGAGTTGAAGAACAACCTGAGGACTTCTATTATTTATACTTCTAGATATGAAACCAAGGATTCTGCTAGCTTTATTGCGAGCACTTATGCACTGTTGTCTTTGTTTCAGATTACTGCTAACAAGTACTCCTAAATCCTTTTCGCAATCTGTAATATTAAGATCTACATTATTTAGTTTATATATGGCATGGTTATTTACCTTACCATCATTTAGAACTTTGCATTTGTCTATATTAAAATACATCTACCACTTCTCCAATCACTGCATCAGTCTATTCAAATCATCTTGGAGTGCTCTAATGTCCTCATTAGAATGAATTGGACGGCATATTTTGGTGTCATCAGCAAATTTGCTTATGTAGCTATTTACTCCCTCATCTATGTCGTATATGTAGATTGTTAACAACAACGGGCCCAACGCTGACCCCTGTGGAACACGGCATGTGACGTGCCCCTATTCTGATTTCTCCCCATTTATGCAAACCCTCTGCTGCCTATTTGTCAGCCATGCCTTTACCCAGGAAAAAAATTTCTCCTCCTATTCTGTGTGCCTTAAAGTTTCCTCAATAGTCTCTGAAGTGGAACTCTATCGAACTCTCCGCTGCCTATCTGTTAACCACGTGTGCCTTAATTTTCCTTAATAGCTTCTGATGTGGAACTCCATCAAAGGCCTTACTGAAGTCCATATACACAATATCATATTCATTACCATGAACTACCTCGTCAAATACCTTGGTGATTAAAGTTAGTGAATTCGTAAGGCAGGAACGCCCCTTTGTAAAACCGTGCTGAGATTCATTAATCAATTTATTCCTTTCAAGTTGGCTACGAATTGCCTCGGCAATTATTGATTCCATAAATTTTCGTACTATGGAGGTAAGGCCTGTAGTTCGAAGCTAAGGACTTGTCTCCTGCTTTGTAAATAAGAATAACATTTTCCGTTTTCCACTTGTCTGGCACCATGCCAGTTTGTAGTGATATGTTGAAAATACTAGCCAAAGATTTTCTAAGCTCCTCTTTACATTCCTTTAAAACCTTTGCAAACAGCTAAACAGAGCCCCCTCATTTGATACGCCTATATATGCCTCTCATTTGGCTAATGAGATTTTTTAATATATTGTTTATCCATTTGAGATCATTTTTGGTTGATCTATTTTCCCTATGTAAATTGTCTGGGCAGCTAAAACTATGCTCTTAAAATGTTATATTGGCAACCAACACCACCTACCTGACCTATTGTCAGGTTGTTCCAATTTAGCCCACCCAGGTAATTTCTCAGTCCCACTAAGTCGGCCAAGCAGAAGTCTGGGACAAAGACTTGATCGCAGTTTATTGGGTAAATCCATGATACATTGAAACTATTTGATTTGTGATCGCTGTCCTCAAGCTCATCATTAACCTCAAGATTATTAATTTGTGATTCCTTGTTGGCAAGAACCAAGCCAAGCAAATCCTTTCTTCTAGTTGGTTCTGTCACAAACTCTTTTACAAAGCGATCCTGAATCGTATTAAGAAAGTCACTAGACTCAAGATTTCCTGTCATACTGTTCCAATCAATTTGTCTAAAGTTAAAAGCTCATGTTAACACGACATTTTAATATCTAGACGTCTTATGAATTTTGTCCCATAGCAGCTGACTATACTCCCTTTCAAGATTTGGGAGCCTGTAAATCACACGCAAAATTAATTTGTCACGACCCTCGAGAAACTGTAGCCAGATTCTGTGTCTGATGCTTATAATCTTATATCGTCTAACAAAACAACTTAAATTGTCTCTGAAATACATAGTTACTCCACCACCCTTCCTGTTGACCCTATCAGTGTGGAATAGTTTATAACCCTGTATGTTGCATTCAGAATGCATTTCTCTATCTTTCAGGTTGAACCAGGTCTCCATTATAGCAATAATATCTATATTACCTGCTCATGTAAGCAATCTTAGCTCATCTATCTTATTTCTTAGACTACTACTATTAGTATAGTAAAAATTAAGGAAGCTAGTTACTCTGCCCTCTACTGTCTCTCATTGTTTGTTGATCATATGCTTTGCACTTACTAGCAACTTTATTTTGAATATTGTCTATTAATTATATCCCTGAGGTATCATGGTAATATAAGCCGTTTTCAACCCTAGTACTACAGCTTGGTTGTTTCACACACACACACATACCTCTACAATTTATCAAATGATCTATGAAGATGATGTGAAATTAATCAGGAGATTTAAATCGGATGAGGGTTAGACAGGACTATAAACGGACCTGGACAGCATGTAAGCCTGGTCAAGTAACTGGCTCCTGGAGTTCAATCCTACCAAGAGCAAAGCCATGAAGTTCGTGGAAAGGCATAAAAGGCTACATAATACATTCTAAGGGGCCAAAGACTGCAAACCACATTCAAGGAAAAGGATCTTGGAGTGTGTATAACACCGAACATATCTCCTGAGGCGAATATCAGCCAGATAACTGGTACAGCAAATGGGCGCCAGCAAACCCTTATAAGAATAGCTTTCCGATACCTCAGTGAGGAATCGTTCAAGTCTCTGTACACCGTGTATGTCACGCATATACTGAAGTATGCAGCGCCAGTTTGGAACCCACACCTGGTCAAACACATCATGAAATTAGAGACAGTGCAAAAGTTTGCAACAAGACTAGTCCCGGAGCTAAGGGGAATGTCCTACGAAGAAATGCTAAGGGAAATTGGTCTGACTACACTGGAGGACAGGAGGGTTAGGGGAGACATGATAACGACATATAGAAAACTAAGACGATTTAGCAAAGAGGACAAAGACAGGATGTTCCAGAGATGGGACACAGACATAAGGGGTCACAATTGGAAGTTGATGACTCAGGTCAATCTAAGGGATGTTAGAAAGTTTTTCTTTCAGTCACAGAGTTGTTAGGAAGTGGAATAGTATGGAAAGTGACGTAGTGGAGGCAGGAACCGTATATAGCTTTAAGATGAGGTTTGATAAACCTCATGAAGCAGAGATTGAGAGGATCTAGTAGTGATCAGTGAGCTATGAATCGACCCCTGCAACAACAAATAGGTGAGTACAAATAGGTGATTACACACACACACACACACACACACACACACACACACACACACACACACACACACACACACACACACACACACACACACACACACACACTGGAAAGGAAGATGGAAGAGAGGTTAGCAGCAGAATGCAGAAGGTGGAAGCAACAGGCCACAGCAGCACAAATCAAGATAGAGAGATTAGAAGAGGAGCTGAGACATCTGAAACAGCACAGAGACAAAGATATTACAGAAGTAGCATCGGCAATGGCTACATCGAACACAGACAACAGGTCCGAAGGAAGCATGGAAACTAAACTGTATGCAGAGGTCCTGTCAAACCCACATGGGGCCAAAACAAAGACAGGGAGCACACTAGGACAGAAAGAGAGGTTGGAAGACATTGAAGGAACTAGGACATGTGCAAGGACCTTACCAGATACCTGTGGGGGCCAGGAGCAGGTGAGTAGGAAGGATAAACCAAGAAGCATAGGGGCCATAACTAGGGAAGGGACTGAAGGAAGGAACACTCCACGGGAAGGAACTAAAACACATCAGAGGATGCAATGGGAGTCACAGTGGGAGGTGGAAAGGGAGAGATCTGTGTTTGTCTATGGGCTAGACGAAGCTAAAGGGAAAACTTATGATGAAAGAAAGCAGGAGGAGAAAAAAGCGATTGAAGATATCATAAAGGTGATAGGCGAGGGGGACATGACCCAGGTGGCAAATTTTCGGAGAATTGGGTGGTTCACAAAGAAAAGGAATCGGCCTCTCAAAGTAATTTTCAAGGCAGAATCAACCCGAACCATGATCCTGCAGGAGAAAGCACGGCTGAGAGGCAAGCAGGAGTTCCGGAGTGTGTACCTCGACCGAAACAGAACACAGGACGAAAGGAAGACAATGAAAGAGAGAGTACAAAAACGAAAGGAGAAATGGGAGGAAATGAAAAAGGAGAGCAGAATAACCCAGGATCAAATGGAAGGACAAGCGCACCCCCCAGAAACACCTGCAGAAGGACTCCAGCCACGACACCCCCAAGGCAACTGAACAATCCAAGCCAACCATCACACACCGATCCCTCTGTTTCCACCCCCCGCACCACAGTTACAGTATTAGAACAGAAGTTGAAGGTTTGGTACACAAATGCAGATGGATTAACGAATAAACATGAGGAATGGCAAGAAAGAATCAATGAGAAGTCCCCAGACATCATAGCAGTTACAGAAACAAAACTCATGGAGACAATAACAGATGCAATCTTCCCACCAGGATACCAGATCATGAGGAAAGATAGAAGGGGCAGGGGAGGAGGTGGGGTTGCTCTGCTCGTAAAAAACAGATGGAAATTCGAGAAAATGGAAGGAATAGATGAGACGGGAGAAAGAGACTACATAGCAGGTACACTTCAGTCTGGGGAACACAAAGTGGTCATTGCAGTGATGTATAATCCACCACAGAACTGCAGGAGGCCAAGAGAGGAATATGAAGAAAGCAACAGAGCAATGGTGGACACACTTGCTGAGGTGGCAAGAAGAGCTCACTCCAGCAGAGCAAAGTTGCTGGTTATGGGGGATTTCAACCACAGGGAGATTGACTGGGAAAACCTGGAGCCACATGGGGGTCCCGAAACATGGAGAGCCAGGATGTTGGACGTGGTGCTGGAAAACCTCATGCACCAACATGTTAAGGACACTACCAGAGTGAGAGGGGAGGATGAACCAGCAAGATTGGACCTTGTGTTCACCCTGGGCAGCTCAGACATTGAGGACATCAAGTATGAGAGTCCCCTAGGAGCTAGCGACCACGTGGTTCTGTGCTTTGAATACATAGTAGAGCTGCAAGTGGAGAGAATAACAGGAGTAGAATGGGAAAAGCCTGACTATAAAAGAGGGGACTACATAGGGTTGAAGAACTTCCTGCGGGAGGTCCAGTGGGACAGAGAACTGGCAGGAAAGCCAGTAAATGAAATGATGGAATATGTAGCAACAAAATGCAAGGAGGCAGTGGAAAGGTTCATTCCCAAGGGCAACAGTAACAACGGGAAGACCAGAACGAGCCCCTGGTTTACCCGACGGTGTAAGGAGGCAAAAACAAAGTGCAATAGATAATGGAAAAAGTACAGAAGGCAGAGAACACGCGAAAATAGGGAGATCAGTCGCAGAGCCAGGAATGAGTACGCACAGGTAAGGAGGGAGGCCCAGCGACAGTATGAAAATGACATAGCATCGAGAATCAAGACTGACCCGAAACTGTTCTATAGCCACATCAGGAGGAAGACAACACACTGTACACTGTGTATGTTAGGCCCATACTGGAGTATGCAGCACCAGTCTGGAACCCACACCTGGTCAAGCACGTCAAGAAGTTAGAGAAAGTACAAAGGTTTGCAACAAGGCTAGTCCCAGAGCTCAAGGGAATGTCGTACGAGGAAAGGTTAAGGGAAATCGGACTGACGACACTGGAGGACAGAAGGGTCAGGAGAGACATGATAACGACATACAAGATACTGCGGGGAATAGACAAGGTGGACAGAGATAGGATGTTCCAGAGAGGGGACACAGGGACAAGGGGTCACAACTGGAAGCTGAAGACTCAGACGAGTCACAGGGACGTTAGGAAGTATTTCTTCAGTCATAGAGTTGTCAGCAAGTGGAATAGCCTAGCAAGTGAAGTAGTGGAGGCAGGAACCATACATAGTTTTAAGAAGAGGTATGACAAAGCTCAGGAAGCAGAGAGAGAGAGAAGACCCAGTAGCGATCAGTGAAGAGGCGGGGCCAGGAGCTGAGTCTCGACCCCTGCAACCACAATTAGGTGAGTACAATTAGGTGAGTACACACACATACACACAGGAGGAGAGGTTAAGGGATCTCAACCTTATAACTTTGAAGAGTTCTGAGAGTTTAACTGCTCTCGGAGCCCGTCATGCGCCAGGCTTGTCTGGTTCTTGCCTGGTCAACCAGGCTGTTGCTGCTGGAGGCCCGCTGCCCCACATATTCATCATAGCCTGGTTGATCTGACACCGGGTAAAGATACTTGTTCAGTTTCCTCTTGAAGGCTTCTACACTTGTTCCAGCCGTGTTTCTGATATCTTCTGGTAAGATGTTGAATAGTCTGGGACCCCGGATGTTGATACAGTGTTCCCTTATTGTCCCCACCGTACCCCTGCTCCTCACTGGGTTTATTTTACACTTTCTCCCATATCTCTCACTCCAGTATGTTGTTATGGAAGTGTGCAGATTTGGAACCAGGCCCTCGAGTACTTTCCAGGTGTATATTATCATGTATCTCTCTCTCCTCCGCTCCAGTGAGTATATGTTCAAGGCTTGAAGGCGTTCCTAGTAATTTATGTGCTTTACTGGCTCAATGTGAGCCGAACGGGGCCGTCAGTACTGAGCAATATTCTAAATGAGGGAGCACTAGCGATTATTTCGCTTGTTTTGAAAGTTCTCAGTACCCACCCCGTCATCTTCCTGGCTGTCGTGGTCTTTAAAAGAGATGTCATAATTATTCCCAGGTCGTTTACGTCTTCCTTTCGTTCTATTTGGTGACCCTCTTGAGTTTTGTATATAATGTTCACTTTGAGTTCTTCATTCTTTCCATACCTAAGAAGGTGGAACTTATCACCATTATCGTCACGTTATTCTCCACTGCCCACTGGAAAATCCTGCTTATACCTTCCTGTAATTTTTCAGAGTCCTCTACCGCAGTGACTTTCATGCTTACTTTAGTGTCGTCTGCAAATGATACAAAAATGTGACTGGTGTTTTTATGTATGTCTGGTATGAGGATGAGAAACAGCATAGGTTCCAGGAAAGTGCCTCGGAGCACTGTATTTTTTACCTCGCTAATGATGGATCTTGCACTGTTCACTAC
>NW_027196355.1:57500-94973 GCF_038502225.1 Cherax quadricarinatus | reverse complement strand
ATATTTCATTGTAGCGGAGTAACAGCAGTTGAGTTGCGGCTGTACGATGAACTAGACACTCCAGCGGTACAACAACTATCTCTTATTGCCTTGCTGTTTGCTCGAGTATTTTACATTATTCATATGCTATCTCGCATGTGTAGCACAAATGTTTCAGTGCTGAAAACCTTTATTCAGCAACAGTAAAACTAATATCACAATTATGAAGTCATTTATCCAGCATCAGTGACCAAAATGTTACAATGCTGGGTTGATGTAGCTTAAGTTTATTTTTTTTATTTTTTTTTATTCGCCGGTATTCTCCCGGCCCGGGTCTTTTCCAAGTCGTGGTGACCCGGCCTTGGCTCCCTATCTGGGGAGTGTCTCGAGACTTAAGTCTCCCATGGGAGGAGGTACAGTACCTCCTCATCTTTGGGACCAAGTGTCCCCAGGCCTAGCCACATTCCCCGCCCTCACGGGGCTCGTAGGGAGAAGCTAGGCCTCTGGTCTGCCATCTACCCCGCCTCAAAGGGGCTCGTGGGGATGGCAGTCTTATGAGCTGCAGATGGTAGCAAGCTCAGGCCTCTCTTGACCTTTTTTTAGCTTAAGTGACCCAGAGTCAGTGATGCTTAAAACATTTATCCAGAATAAAAAAAACACAGATTTTACAAAGCTGGAAACATCTATCCAGTAGTGTCTGTGACCCAAAAGCTACAACAAGGGAGACATTTATTCACTTATAATAGAATGCTGTAAACATTTATCCAGCATCAATGATTCTTTAGTTACAACGCTGTCACTATATATACAGCATCAATGACTCTGATGTAACCATGCAGGAGATAATTATCCAGCGATCAAGAAGTTACAATGCCTTCAATATTTTTCTAGCATTATTGACGAAGACGTTACAATGCCCTGGAGACATTTATCTAGAATCTATGAACCAAATGTCACAGTGCTGGAGATATCTATATCTCAATGGTATCAGTGACACAGACTTTACAATGCAGCATGAATAAACTTAATGTTACAATGCAGGAGGTACTATCGTGTCTAACTAGTACCTTCCTCTACCATTAATTAATCTAAATTTATCTATCTAGAATCCTAGTCTTACCTTGCTTTGGTTAGTGCAGCACGTTATTTCTCTCTCATTTATTTGTTGTGGTTTTTCGTTTGGTCGCCGCAGTTAAATCCTCCCTGACTCTACCAATTTCCATTATTTTTTTTCGGTATTTTTGTACAAAGAGCTACTAACTCTGGGTTGGTAATTCAACACAGGCACTGCTAATCGAAGCGCATTGCGTAACCAGACAAATACGGTGCTATCCACATATGATTTTAAATTAAACAGCTGTGACACACACACACACACACAGGGACTCTGAGGTGTCCCTGTTTGCAGATGACGTGAAGTTGATGAGAAGAATTCACTCGATCGACGACCAGGCAGAACTACAAAGGGATCTGGACAGGCTGCAGACCTGGTCCAGCAATTGGCTCCTGGAGTTCAATCCCACCAAGTGCAAAGTCATGAAGATTGGGGAAGGGCAAAGAAGACCGCAGACGGAGTACAGTCTAGGGGGCCAGAGACTACAAACCTCACTCAAGGAAGCTAGGAGCTAGGACTCGACCCCTGCAACCACAAATAGGTGAGTACACACATCAAAGGCCTGAGAGAGAGAGCAGAGGCGCTATGTGTACCCCTAACAACATTATTCAACACATCTATCGAAACGGAGAGTATGTGAGGTATGGAAGGCAGCAAATGTAGTCCCAAATTTTAAAAAAAGAAGACAGACATGAAGCACTAAACTACAGACCAGTGTCACTGACATGTATAGTATGCAAAGTCATGGAGAAGATTATCAGGAGAAGAGTGGTGGAACACCTAGAAAAAAATGAGCTCATCAACAACAGCCAACACAGTTTCAGGGACTGGACATCCTGTGTCACAAACCTACTGGATTTCTATGACAGGGTGACAGCAGTAAGAGAAGAGAGAGAGGGGCGGGTTGATTGTATTTTCTTGGACTGTAAGAAGGCATTTGACACAGTTCCACATAAGAGATTAGTACAAAAACTGGAGGACCAGGCAGGGATAACAGGAAGGCACTACAATGGATCAGGGAATACTTGTCAAGAAGACAGCAACGAGCCATGGTAGGTGGCGAGGAGTCAGAGTTGGCGCCTGTGACGAGTGGGGTTCCACAGGGATCAATCCTACAACCAGTGCTGTTTCTGGTATTTGTGAACGACATGACGGAAGGAATAGACTATGAAGTGTCCCTGTTTGCAGATGATGTGAAGTTGATGAGAAGAATTCAATCCAACGAGGACCAGGCAGAACTACAAAGGGATCTGGACAGGCTGCAGGCCTCATCCAGCAATTGTCTCCTGGAGTTCAATCTCAGCAAGTGCAAAGTAATGAAGGTTGAGGAAAGGCAAAGAAGACTGCAGACGGAGTACAGTCTAGGGGGCCAGAGACTACAAACCTCACTCAAGGAAAAATATCTTGGGGTGAGTATAACACCAGGCACATCTCGTGAGGCGCCCATCAACCAGATAACTGCTGCAGCATACGGGCGCCTAGCAAACCTAAGAACAGGATTCCGATATCTTTATAAGGAATCGTTCAGGACCCTGTACACTGTGTACGTTAGGAAGTGCAAAGGTTTGCAACAAGACTAGTCTCTGAGCTAAGAAGTATGTCCTTCGAGGAGAGGTTAAAGGAAATCGACCTGACGACACTGGAAGAGAGAAGAGATAGGGGGAACATGAAAACGACATATAAAATACTGAGAGGAATTGACAAGATGGACAGAGATAGAACGTTCCAGAGATGGGAGACACCAACAAGGGGACACAGTTGGAAGCTGAAGACTCAGATGAATCACAGAGATGTTAGGAAGTATTTCTTCAGTCACAGAGTAGTCAAGAAGTGGAACAGTTTGGGAGGCAGTGTAGTGGAGGCAGGATTCATACATAGCTTTAAGCAGAGGTATGATTAAAGCTCATGGTGCAGGGAGAGTGACTTAGTAGTGGTCAGTGAAGAGGCGGGGCCGGGAGCTATGACTTGACCTCTGGAACCACAACTAGGTGAGTACACACACGTCAGGCCCATACAGTTTGGAATCCACACCTGGTCAAGCACGTCAAGAAATTAGAGAAAGTGCAGAGGTTTGCAACAAGACTAGTCCCAGATCTAAGGGAATTGTCCAACGAAGACAGGTTAAGGGAAATCGGCCTGACGACACTGGAGGACAGGAGAGTCAGGGGAGACATGATAACGACATATAAAATACTGCGCGGAATAGACAAGGTGGAGAAAGACGGGATGTTCCAGAGATGGGACACAGAAACAAGGGGTCACAATTGGAAGTTGAAGACTCAGATGAATCAAAGGGATGTTAGGAAGTATTTCTTCAGTCATAGAGTTGTTAGGAAGTGGAATAGTTTGGGAAGCGATGTAGTGGAGGAAGGATCCATACTTAGCTTTAAGCAGAGGTATGATAAAGCTCATGGAGCAGGGAGAGAGAGGACCTAGTAGCAATCAGTGAAGAGGCGGGGCCAGGAGCTATGACACGACCCCTGCAACCACAAATAGGTGAGCACACACACACACACACACACACACACACACACACACACACACACACACACACACACACACACACACACACACACACACACACACACACACACACACACACACACACACACACACGCACACACGCACACACACGCACACACACACACACACACACACACACACACACACACACACACACACACACACACACACACACACACACACACACACACACACACAGCAAATGTAGTCCCAATCTTTAAAAAAGGAGACAGACATGAAGCATTAAACTACAGACCAGTGTCACTGACATGTATAGTATGCAAAATCATGGAGAAGATTATCAGGAGAAGAGTGGTGGAACACCTAGAAAGGAATGATCTCATCAACAGCAGCCAGCATGGTTTCAGGGACGGGAAATCCTGTGTCACAAACCTACTGGAGTTCTATGACATGGTGACAGCAGTAAGACAAGAGAGAGAGGGGTGGGTGGATTGCATTTTCTTGGACTGCAAGAAGGCGTTTGACACAGTTCCACACAAGAGATTGGTGCAAAAACTGGAGGACCAAGCAGGGATAACAGGGAAGGCACTACAATGGATCAGGGAATACTTGTCAGGAAGACAGCAGCGAGTCATGGTACGTGGCGAGGTGTCAGAGTGGGCACCTGTGACCAGCGGGGTCCCGCAGGGGTCAGTCCTAGGACCAGTGCTGTTTCTGGTATTTGTGAACGACATGACGGAAGGAATAGACTCTGAGGTGTCCCTGTTTGCAGATGACGTGAAGTTGATGAGAAGAATACACTCGATCGAAGACCAGGCAGAACTACAAAGGGATCTGGACAGGCTGCAGACCTGGTCCAGCAATTGGCTCCTGGAGTTCAATCCCACCAAGTGCAAAGTCATGAAGATTGGGGAAGGGCAAAGAAGGCCGCAGACGGAGTACAGTCTAGGGGGTCAGAGACTACAAACCTCACTCAAGGAAAAAGATCTTGGGGTGAGTATAACACCAGGCACATCTCCTGAAGCGCACATCAACCAAATAACTGCTGCAGCATATGGGCGCCTAGCAAACCTCAGAACAGCATTCCGACATCTTAATAAGGAATCGTTCAGGACCCTGTACACCGTATACGTTAGGCCCATATTGGAGTATGCGGCACCAGTTTGGAACCCACACCTAGCCAAGCACGTAAAGAAACTAGAGAAAGTGCAAAGGTTTGCAACAAGACTAGTCCCAGAGCTAAGAGGTATGTCCTACGAGGAGAGGTTAAGGGAAATCAACCTGACGACACTGGAGGACAGGAGAGATAGGGGGGACATGGTAACGACATACAAAATACTGAGGGGAATTGACAAGGTGGACAAAGACAGGATGTTCCAGAGATTGGACACAGTAACAAGGGGACACAGTTGGAAGCTGAAGACACAGATGAATCACAGGGATGTTAGGAAGTATTTCTTCAGCCACAGAGTAGTCAGTAAGTGGAATAGTTTGGGAAGCGATGTAGTGGAGGCAGGATCCATACATAGCTTTAAGCAGAGGTATGATAAAGCTCACGGCTCAGGGAGAGTGACCTAGTAGCGATCAGTGAAGAGGCGGGGCCAGGAGCTCGGACTCGACCCCCGCAACCTCAACTAGGTGAGTACACACACAGTTCCACTCATCAACTACCCTATTTCCAAACTAGTACTTTCCTATATCCTTTCTAAATCTAAACTTGTCTAATTTAAATCCATTACTGCGGGTTCTCTCTTGGAGAGATGTCCTCAAGACCTTATTAATGTCCCCTTTATTAATACCCAACTTCCACTTATACACTTCGATCATGTCTCCCATCATTCTTCGTCTTACAAGTAAATGTAATTTAAGACTGTTCATTCTCTCTTCATAGGGAATATTTCTAATGCTATGTATTAATTTAGTTATTCTACCCTGAATGTTTTCTAACGAATTTATGTCTATTCTGTAATATGGAGACCAGAACTGAGCTGCATAACCTAGGTGAGGCCTTACTAATGATGTATAAAGCTGTAACATAACCGCTGAACTTCTGTTGCTTACACTTCTTGTTATAAATCCCAGTAATCTGTTTGCCATATTACGTACGCTTAGGTATTGCTGTCTTGGTTTAAGGTTACTGCTTACCATAACCCCCAAATCCTTTTTGCAATCTGTATGGCTAAGTTCTACGCTATTTAACTTATAAGTGCCAGGGTTATGGACACTCCCGAGCTTCAGAACCTTGCATTTATCTACATTGAACTGCATCTGCCACTTTTCTGACCAGGTATTGAGTTTGTCTAAATTCTCCTAAAGTTCCGTTACATCTACGTTTGAATCAATTATCTTACCTATCTTCGTGTCATTGGCGAATTTGCTCTTATCAGTAGTAATTCCCAAGACTGATCCCTCTGGAACGCCACTTGTTACAGATCCCCACTTGGATTTAACCCCATTCATGCACTCTCTGCTTCCTATTGGTGAGCCATGACTCGATTCATTACAGCACTTTTCCCCCAATGCCATGAGTTGCCACTCTCTTTAACAGTCTCTGGTGCGGTTCTCTATCAAAAGCCTTAATGAAATCTAAATAAACAATATCAAATTCCTTGTCTTTATCAACAGCCTCAAAAGTTTTACTGAAGAAGGTTAATAAATTAGTTAGACAGGAAAGGCCCTTCGTGAATCCATGCTGAGTATCATTAATCAAATTATGCTTATCAAGATGGCTTCTTATAATATTAGCTATAATTGGCTCTAGTAATTTGCCTACAATTGAGGTCAGGCTTATTGGGCGGTAATTTGACGGTAACGACTTGTCCCCTGCTTTAAAAATAGGAATTACATTAGCTATCTTCCACATATCAGACACTACACCTGTTTGAAGAGATAACTTACAAATATTAGTTAATGGTTCACAGAGTTCCATTTTGCATTCCTTAAGAACCCTTGAAAAAAGCTCATCAGGACCCGGCGATTTATTTTGTTTCAGTCGATCTATTTGTTTCATAACCATTTCGCTAGAGATTGTGATATTACATAATTTATCTTCTTCAGGTCCACTATAAAAATTAATTACTGTAATATTGTTAGTGTATTGTGTAAAAACCGAGAGGAAATAATTATTTAAAATCGAGTACATTTCATCCTCCTTGCCAGTAAGAGGCCCATAGTTATTTTTACGGGGACCTATCCTGTCTCTAACTTTTTTCTATAAATCTGGAAAAAACCTTTTGGGTTAGTTTTCGATTCCCTAGCGACTTTAATTTCGTAGTCCCGTTTAGCTTTTCTTATTTCTTTTTTAACGTCCCTCTTAATGTCAATATACTGATTCATTAGATGACCCTCACTTCTTTTGATACGTCTACAAATTCCTTTCTTCTGCCCTAAAAGATATTTGAGCCTATTATTCATCCATTTTGGGTCATTTCTATTCGATCTAATTTCTTTGGGCAGCATGCATAGTGTTTAAAATGCTATCAAATTGATAGCTCTCTTCGTTACCCCAGTCAACAGATGATAAGTGTTTCCTAAGCCCATTGTAATCTGCTAAGCAAAAATCTGGGACCGTTACTGAGTTGTTCCTACTATCATAGTTCCATTCAATGCTAAAGATTTGTGGTTACTTGCACCGAGTTCCTCTGTAATTTCTAAATTATTAACAAGCGTTTCCTTGTTTGCCAGAGCCAACCCAAGCAGGTTATTACTTCTAAAAAGTCGTTAGATTGTAAATTCCCAGTCAAAAAATTCCAATCAATCTGGCTAAAGTTAAAATCCTTTAGAATTACTACGTTATCGTGCCGTGTGGCCTTAACAATTTCCTCCCAAAGTAGTCTCCCCTTGTTCTTTAGTTTGGGGGACGGTACATCAAAACTAAAATCAATTTTTCGTACCCTTCTGAAAATTCTATTCAGACAGACTGTATGTGTTGTTTCAGACTTTAAACCCATTTTATGCAACAATTTAAACGATTTCGGACATAGTACCACCCCACCCCCCTTACCGATACTTCTTTCTCTTGAAACATTTCAAAACCCTGAATGTGACATTAAGCAGACATGTCCCAATTTTTTATATTAAACTACGTCTCAGTTATGGCAAAAACATCAATGTTACCCGCACTTGGAACTAATCTCAACTAATCTCGCACTACGTATATTAATATAAAATATGTTTAAAAAATCTCCCTTTTATTTTCTCTTCCTGCTGATTTCTGTTCCTCCACTATACCTGTTACTGTCCTTGTCACCTAGTGCCACTGGGTTTCCAATATTCACCAATAACTCTACCTCATTCTGCTTATAACTGGTTTCCCTAAAACTCACACTATCACTACACTCAGAATTCATTGATTTTCCACAAAAACCCATACCATTATCTATTTTTAGTTTAAAGACCTAAGAGCTCTCTCCACTGCATTTGCCAGTACTCCCACTCCAAGCCTAGATAAGTCAACCCCCATCCATGGTATACATGTCATTTCTACCATAGAAGAGGTCCCAGTTGTCTATGAATGTTGAACATTAAAATGGTATAAAATACCGACAGGTTGTTAGGTAAGACACATATGCAACAGTTAGGAATCTTTATTTCGAAACGTTTCGCCTACACAGTAGGCTTCTTCAGTCGAGTACAGAAAATTTGATAGAAGCAGAAGATACTTGAAGACGATGTAATCAGTCCATCACCCTTAAAGTTTTGAGGTGGTCAGTCCCTCAGTCTGGAGAAGAGCATTGTTCCATGGAATGAAACAATATGGAGATGAAGTGACAGGATGGAGCACTTATATAGCGCCAAGAAGTGAGACGTAGGTCACTAGAAGAGGTAAGAACTCAGATGCTGGGAGGTCAGGTCCCTCTCAAATCCAGCCGTTCTCACTAGTAGAGGTTGTCGAAGTTGATTGTAGGTCTTTACCAAGATACCCTTGTGTTGCAGTGTCTGACAGATTGAACATTAAAATGGTATAAAATACCGACAGGTTGTTAGGTAAGACACATATGCAACAGTTAGGTATCTTTATTTCGAAACGTTTCGCCTACACAGTAGGCTTCTTCAGTCGAGTACAGAAAAGTTGATAGAAGCAGAAGATACTTGAAGACGATGTAATCAGTCCATCACCCTTAAAGTTTTGAGGTGGTCAGTCCCTCAGTCTGGAGAAGAGCATTGTTCCATGGAATGAAACAATATGGAGATGAAGTGACAGGATGGAGCACTTATATAGCGCCAAGAGGTGAGACGTAGGTCACTAGAAGAGGTAAGAACTCAGATGCTGGGAGGTCAGGTCCCTCTCAAATCCAGCCGTTCTCACTAGTAGAGGTTGTCGAAGTTGATTGTAGGTCTGTACCAAGATACCCTTGTGTTGCAGTGTCTGACAGATTGAACATTAAAATGGTATAAAATACCGACAGGTTGTTAGGTACTCGACTTCAGTACTCGACTGAAGAAGCCTACTGTGTAGGCGAAACGTTTCATAATAAAGATACCTAACTGTTGCATATGTAAAAAAAAAGGCACAATACCGTGACTGGAACGATTACAAAGTCACATTAGTGTGACTTTGTAAATGGTCCAAGTCGGACCGAAACGTCGTCGTAAGCTTCTCTCTTTTATGCGCGGGTTATTTGTGTATCCTAATTATCTCTACTGCTGTCCTATACCTGCTAACTTAAGGACAGATCACCATTATATGCATCTTTAAAACTTCATGTCTTCCCTGTATTTCTACTGCAGGAACCTGCAGTAGAAATACAGCTGTTGTTATGTACCATTGATATAATGATACGAAGAAATACCTGTGTTATAAAAGAATAAGCAAATCTAATTAATGAAATCGCGGAAATCGATCAAAGCATTACGAAAAAAATATGATCATTGTTAATTAAAGAATTAGCAATGCCTCCTCTTTGACCATGTCTACCTCGTCGCATCCATAACATGTGATCAGCATTACTAGTAAAAGTTTCCAGAGTCCTGTCGTCCAAAAATGTCTCAGCAACGGCTATCATGTCAAGACGATGAGTCTTCACAAAACTGTGTGAGCTCACCAACACTGATAATGAAGCTCTTAAAGTTGGCAGATAGAATGCTGATAGACTAGCTTATGTTTGTACAGTGAGAGATTTATGTTTGAGGGTGAGAGATAGGACACTGGGGCAGCCACTGGGACGTATCTCTGAACGAAGACATGAGTAGCTGGGTGGGTGGGTGATTGTGTTCATCACTCCAGAGGTCTTGCTGGTTTGTTCCGAGAATAAATCTTTAAAAAGTGGTAATCTTCTCTGTCAACTTTATTTTCGTTTCGACAGTGGTCCTCTTGATGACTCCTCTTGTTGCAGAAATCGCACCTGATGTCTTGCGGACAGTTGTCAGCGGTGTGCCCCCTTCGGTGACAGAAGGAGCAGTGGGAGCGTGGTCTCTGTTTTCCTGCACTTCTGGAGCTTCGCTTCTGATTCAGCAGCTCATTTCACTGTACGTTCTTCTGCTGCCGAGCCTAATGATTGTGTACATGGTGGACGTTTTCCTGGGACTGTGTTGGCGGGAGATAAGGAGGCTGTGGTTAGCTACCTCTCTCTCTCTCTCTCTCTCTCTCTCTCTCTCTCTCTCTCTCTCTCTCTCTCTCTCTCTCTCTCTCCCTCTCTTTCTATCTCTCTCCTACCCTTAATGCACCTTACCCCACTATCCGATATCCCGTTCATATCTTTTATCACTGCCCATTTTACGCCTGTCTGTTCCTTAAAGTTTTCTTCTTACTTTACAGTCTACATCTGTGCGATCTCTCTCATTTTTTCTCATTTTCTTTACCTCTTATCGATCCTTTTGTCTCAACCTCTCTTTTCTCCTGCTTACCACTATTTCAATATCTGGGCCTAGCTACAGATTCTTCTACGACATTCAAAACAAACGTACGGTGCCTCTCTCAGTGTTACTAAAGTGAGGTCTGGCTTCCCATTTACATTTCCCGAAGACATTACCAACCGAAATGCAATTCCTAGTACAAAGAAGATCAGAAACTTTGTAAAACCTGTGTAAAAAACATAAGGGAGAAAATTATGTACTTCCTATCGTTTAACAGGTCACAACAGAGGGAATAAGTAATGCAGTTACTAAAATGTAGGTCAAATCAGTCCATCCCAGTAAGTAATGTCCATCCAAATAAGTAATGTAACATACAGCAGGTGAGAGCAGTACAATGAAGAAACTAATGAAATACCTTTCAAGAAGCAGGTTATGGCACAAGAAATGAAGTGAAGAGGATTATATTATGATGATCTGTGGATTGATGAATCGCGATACAAGATGCAAAAGAACCACAGAGAGAGTTAAATGATAGCTCTAGACCTTTCGTGCAGCAATCAACACATCATCAGAAGCCTGTAATGTTGCAGAAATGAGTAGGAATTCCAAGTAGATTCAATCAGGAGAATGTTCTACCTAAAACGTTCTCCTGAACTAATCTGCTTGGACGTCCTAATTGGACTCCACCTAATTTGCAAACTACGAATTCTCCATGATATTTCTCCCACTGTTACGCTTTTGACTGCGTAATATAAATGCCCTTAGACCTGCCTAGTCTAAAGGCATTTATATTATTTAAAATAGAAAAAGAAACCACTCTAGGGTCAGCTTGTACCTTCACATTAAATGTGGAGACAGTATTAAAATTATAATAAGGAAGGACACAAACTCACCTCTACGTCCACAGTAGGACTCGAACCTGCTAACTCTGTATCAGTGTCCACAGTACTTTGCCACTTTCGCTTGTTTGCGAATTGTTAAGCATTCAAATCTCTTTCGTTGTCCACTGCATGTGGCAGGATTCGATGAAATAACTTTCAAAACGAGCTTAGTGCCCGGGGGTATGGTGCCCGGGGGTATGGGAAACATCGCTTAGCTTCGGCTAAGCGCCCATACTTTTCGCAGGTCTACTCTAGTTCGAACCTACGAACCTTGGAACAAGGTACGCAGTGCTTTACCAATCTATCCACACTGGACCAATACCTTGGAGTCCAGCTTGCGCTAGACTTTGATCCAAGGCAGCCAGCTTTCAGGGAGAAGGCTTACAGCTTTTCATCTCATCCCCTGCATGCATCAGCCTTACTAGAGATATTAACAATGCAAAGAATTCGCAAGAGCAGGCGAAATATACAAAAACACTGATCTCTGGCTGAAGGAGACTCGAACCTACGAACCTTCAGCCAGAGATCAGTGTTTGTGTATATTTCGCCTGCTCTTGCGAATTCCTTGCATTGTTAATATCTCTAGTAAGGCTGATGCATGCAGGGGATGAGATGAAAAGCTGTAAGCCTTCTCCCTGAAAGCTGGCTGCCTTAGATCAAAGTCTGCGCAAGCTGGACTCCAAGGTATTGGTCCAGTGTGGGTAGATTGCGTACTTTGTGCGTACCTTGTTCCAAGGTTCGTAGGTTCGAGTCTCCTTCAGCCAGAGATCAGTGTTTATATATATATAATATATATATATATATATATATATATATATATATATATATATATATATATATATATATATATATTCATATTCGTTTTGAAAGTAATTTCATCAATATTAAACATACATATACAACATACAACCTACTCTACTTCATACCAAAATCATCATCTTCGAGTACACATTTACTCAGTACTCACATTAGCTTACTAGCTCTTTGTTACTAGTGAGTAAAACAAAAAAATGTAAAAAGGAGGCTTTATGACACCCATTTCGTGGCGGCTACTTAGCCAGCAGTCAAAACGTTATATATGCTCTCCAAAACACCGGCTCTTGCACACACTAGGGCCTTAAAGGAAAACGGGGAGAGCAGAACAACAATAAAATAACCAATGGCCTAGACTTGGCCAAAAATACCACCCAAATACCTACACCGTACCATGACGACGTGGTCCAGCCGCCGCTCTGCTCGTACTAACACAAACCTCTCCTGCTCCTGTCCTGTTCTGGTTACTCTTCAGAACTAATACGCGTCCGGTTTCAGAATAAATCCTGGAAACTGACATTATATATAGAGCGTTTTTTATACAATATTCTCTACAATACACTGCATAATACCCCCATATTGCCCTCAGACACGATATCTCCACTTTCTCCAGACTCCTTCTCACCGCAACATTCATAACTCCATGCTTGACACCCGTATATAAGTGTTGTAGCCACTATACTCTCATACAATCCCTTTTTTCCTTCTTGGATAGCGTTCTTTGTCTCCACAGATACCTCAGTGTACCACCCACCTTTTCTCCTACATCATTTATATGGTTTATCTCATCTACTCCCAGTTATTTTTAGTCGTTCACTTCTTCCACACTCCCTCCCTCCAGTCTGATATCCATTTTTTCCCCTAACTAGTTTGATACTCTCATCACTTACTCTTAAATAAATAACAAAAAGGCACAATACCGTGACTGGAACGATACACAAATAACCCGCACATAAAAGAGAGAAGCTTACGACGACGTTTCGGTCCGACTTGGACCATTGACAAAGTCAATGTGACTTTGTCAATGGTCCAAGTCGGACCGAAACGTCGTCGTAAGCTTCTCTCTTTTATGTGCGGGTTATTTGTGTATCACTTACTCTTATTTATGCTCACTTTCAACTTCCTTTATAAGTCCTCCCAACCTCATCCACTAACCATTGCAGGTTTTCTTCAGAATCTTCCAAAACTACAGTATCATCAGCAAAACTAATTGTTAATAAATTAGACACATGTGCAACTCTTGGGTATCTTTATTGAGGAAACGTTTCGCCACACAGTGGCTTCATCAGTCCATACAGAGGAGAAACTTGAAGAACAGGAGGAGAATGAGGTAATCAGTCCCTCAACAAAGGAGAAACTTGAAGAACAGGAGGAGAATGAGGTAATCAGTCCCTCACAAAGGAGAAACTTGAAGAACAGGAGGAGAATGAGGGACTGATTACCTCATTCTCCTCCTGTTCTTCAAGTTTCTCCTTTGTTGAGGTACTGATTACCTCATTCTCCTCCTTTTCTTCAAGTTTCTCCTTTGTATGGACTGATGAAGCCACTATGTGGCGAAACGTTTCCTCAATAAAGATACCCAAGAGTTGCACATGTGTCTAATTTATCAACGTGTCGGTTCTGTGAACCATTCATCTACAAAACTAATTGTGCCAATGCCCATTTTGTATTTGATTAAAAATATGTTAACCCCCACCCCTCTCCCCAATTCTCTAGTATCTGCTGCTTTTACAACCCCGTCTATAAATGTGTTAAGAAACCATTGTGACATTACACATCCCTGTCCAAGGCTTAATTTACTGGGAAATAATGTCCCTAATTTCTACATATCCTTATCTGAGCGTCACTGTCCTCATAAAAACTCTTTATTCCTTACACTTGCAATATCTGCTACATTGCTCCTCTATCCACCCTATAGTATGTCTTTTCTAAATCCATAAAAACAACAGAAACTTGCCTATTTTTATCTAAAAATTGTTCATTTATAGGCTTCAATGTAAACACTTGGTCTACACACCCGTACCCATTCTATAACCTCTGGTTCATCTACGATCCTGCTCTCTGTCTAACCATTAATCCTTTCAATAATAACTCCACAATAAAATTTACCTGATATACTCAGTAGGCTTATCATCCCATATTATTTATACTCTCTCTTGTCACCCTTCCCTTTTCATAAAAGACGTATGTATGCTCTCCTCCAGTCCATAATCTCCTTTCCCTGATTCATACATTTATTGAGCAAAAATACTAACCAATACAAAACTACATACCACCCAATCCAAAATTATATCCCAACCTTCTTTTATTATTTTTTTGTTATGGTCCCATCCCTCTTTCATTCTACCCAATGTCTCACGGACCTTCCCCACACTCACAAGATATTAAGTGTTAAAACCGATTGTTCCCTAGGCATTCTCATCCTGTTTATCTCACTCCAAAACATTTTCTTACTCTCAGTAAATTTGTTAACAGCATCTCACCCACTCAATAATTTCCAACACATTTGACATATAATAGTTTGTAGCCAGAACATGACTTCCCAAACAACCTATTTTCTAAATACTTCTTTCTAAATATGAGTTACAGTCGTTCAAGTCTATTGTTGTTAGAAAACAAATTGATTAATTGTTATATATTTTTTTTCGTTTTATCAAGCGTTCCAAGGGTAGCCCATAAACCAAACTATGGCTCACTAGCTTAAAAATAAATTTTGATTCACTTTATACAGTCCATATCTTTCAAAGGTAAGACCCTGGTAATCATCCATTGTAATTATTTTGGGTTTTAACTTGCTCCAGTTGCTTAGCATAGCTGATAATTTATCTTTTCCTTCACGATTATATCATTGTTTTACACACAAGTTATTTACGAGTGCAATTTTTTTTTGACCCTCTAAGGACGACCACCAAATATATTCTTCACAAAGCTCTCTCTCACATACTTCTGCTTCATAAATTTCCAACGAAGTTGATCATATCAATGAAGATTAGCTGGACGATTTGGTTAAGTTAGAT
This sequence comes from Cherax quadricarinatus, assembly GCF_038502225.1. Classification (NCBI taxonomy): domain Eukaryota; kingdom Metazoa; phylum Arthropoda; class Malacostraca; order Decapoda; family Parastacidae; genus Cherax; species Cherax quadricarinatus. The sequence goes on along the minus strand of NW_027196355.1, from coordinate 79,890 downwards.
TACTTACTCTGCACTTTCTGATCATCATGTCAAGATAGGTTCGAATCTTGTAATATACATTCATATTTTGGAAGCTGCTCTATTTTCTGCAGATGCAACTGGCGTTATAAAAAAATACTGAAAATATTTATTGATATTAGTATACATATCCATTGTTCTTTGTAATTTTTCAATGATTTATTCAGTATGATAGGTAAATATATCGAACTCATACGCAAACATAGATATTCATTGCCTTCTGGGTTTTTTTTCTGCTTAATAATTTTTAATATTTAATTATTTTTACTGGATAATGTTTTCTACATTTTATTATTTTCCATTTAATAAGGGAAATATAATTTACCTCTGCAGGTACTCTTTCTGTAGATGCCATGCACTAATTAAGGTGTAACACACCTGCCGGGAACAACGTCCAAGGTAAGCTGCTCGTTAATGGAAAATGGTTTCAGGATATCTCTAAATTGAAATAGGTTTCGGTGCAAGTAGAACGAGAATTCATGTCAGTTGGTACAGAAGACGATTAATTAATTTAATTCTTTGCATGTGAAATTATATATTTTAGCCAGTGTATTGTGCTTATAAATCATATTGGTGGAAGACTCAATCTAACGTTACATTATTTGTTTACAGTAAGAAGTCTTTATGCAGTTATATATGTCTCTCAGTGTCTGTATTCTTAGAGATTACTGAGATTGCTTTAAGAGATTAATTAACGCATTCCTGAGTTAGTGGCTATCAAGTCGATAAACTTGAAGACCATTTTAGCAACAAATGTTTTGTGTTCACGTTAAGTGCATCCTTAATGACACTCGTACAGTTGAAAGGCTTAAGCTTATTAAGCTATCCATCAATCTTTTACACAATTAAAAGTTCTTTACGGTACTCGTTTTTATTTAATCTTCGTTTTTCTTATTAAATTTTTTTTTAAATTCTTCGTTATTTTTTTAATTACTTTAAGATTACACAATAAGAAAAGATTTTGCATAGAAACTTATCGCCACTTTAGTAGAAACGACTAATTTAGTTAACATCCGAGTTTATCAAGAAACCAACCTCATCCCCGAACACAAAATGATCAGAGAGAGAGAGCGGAGGGATCACTTCCATCATGTTAACCTGGGAGTAACGAGAACGTTACTAATATATTTATCACTGAACTCTTGAACCATGAGATGGCAAAACGATGGATCAGTGAACAAAGTGCTGGAAAGATTTCTCGAATTGTGTTCAACAGATTCATAGGCTTCGTGTTAAATTTATTTTTCCGCAGATTACAAAATATTTATTAGACAGAAATTTGTATGGATTTGTTTTTACAGAAATTTCTCGAATATCCAGTGAGAATGTAATCATTCAAAACGAAAAGATGCTTGATTTTCCTTAATTACTTGTCAACCAGAAGAATAACGGTGGTTGCCGGGATTCTCTTATCTTTTTCTTTCCTCCAACTTTTCATTAATATTTCCCTCTTAACACGAGAAGACCTCATCTAATTGGCTTCAAGTTTTCATCGCTGATGTGATTTAATTATGGAAAAATCCATGTTAGAATTCGCAGGTGCTACTGCCCTATGACAAAAATTGTAGAATCAATTACCAGCTCTCTAGAATGGCTCCGGTAATTTCAAAATCTCTCTTCTTAATGGCTTCAAACGTTTGAAAATAGTGCCTCTTAATTCGATTATGACGGAGAGATAAATTCAAGCACTTATATATTCATTTGCAAATTATATGAGCCAGAGAGAATATTTTTATTCCCATTAATTCACGTTAAATGTATTTCAGTTTTCCACTTCAGAATGGCTTAGGCATTTAAAGGCTGATACATCACACGGACAATAATAATTTAGTTTGTATGCGGCCATTTTTTTGAATATATTATATTGCTTTATACAACTTGTAATCATTAGAACCAGAGTGGTAACTGGGATACGTCTCTTCTGATTGGCAGCAAAGTTTCAGCCCATGTGTGTGTCCCAGAATGCATGATTTGCCTTGTTATTGGGCTGCGCAACTCCCGATTTGCCAGTTATATCAAATAATATTGTTGTTTTTATTCAACAACTAAAAAAATGCCTCATGTTATTGGTTTCAACATATTAGTGCTGATGCACTTCATAAGGAGGTTAATACCTTGTTTAGACTGATGGAGCAAATCTGAAATTTTTATGAAATTGGTAAAAATATTTGGAATAATTACATTCAGAACACTTATTGGAGGAAACGTATTCTGATAGGCTTCAAAATTTCAGGGTTGATGGCTTTATGAAAAGTAAGATTGGCTCTCATATCGAGCATCGTATACTGAAATATAATCACACTTCAGTGTGATATTATTTCAGTATACCATTAGTTCAGGAGAACGTTTTAGGTAGAACATTCTCCTGATTGAATCTACTTGGAATTCCTACTCATTTCTGAAGATCTGGTGTATTTTAATTGGAAGTGTTTTGGGGCTTTGTATTATTATTATTACAATCAAGGGGGAAGCGCTAAACCCGGAGGATTATACAGCGCCTGGGGGGGGATGTGGAAGGCATTCAGGCTTAATTTGGGGAACTGGAGCACAGATCCAATTCCCTAAATCAAGAGCCCCTCACCAACATCAAGGAGCCTTCCTTGAGGGGCCTTGGGGCTTTGTAGGTAATAATCTGCCAATTATAAAGCAAAAAAAATAATCAAATTACAATTTCTTAAAAATACAAAAAACAATTATTTTCCCATTTAGGAATACAAAGAATTTTAAACAGAATATAACTTCTAAATGAAAGCTAAAGAACAGTGAAAACTTGCGTTCATATAGCTTTTTTATTTTCACGATTTTTGTTAACCGTACGTTATTTCATAGCCGACACACTCTTTGTTACAGTGGTCTTGTATTCTACTAACTTTTTCCAAGCCTATTATTTATATAGAGAATACACCTTATCTGTAAGAAATTGAATTTTTCAATCCTGGTGAATGATTGCTACTAGCTGAAGGTTAGTGGGTCAGCTGATAAGTGCAGGTAACCTTGTCTCAATTTCATTTAGATGATTCCTTTAATTGGTCTTCTTGTTAATAACTTTAAAAAGCCTCTTCTGATCAGCATCACATTTTAAACATTTGTTTATTCTATTTAGAATGTTCGATTTTGCAACTTTTAATATCGACATGGTATAGAATTATTTTATATTAATAACTGGAATTTACCTCATCGACGACGTTGCACTGATATTAGTGAAGGTATCTAAATCGAATCGGAATGCATCCCATTTCCCAAATGCTATAGGACCCCTAGGGATCAAGCTCTTTCTGATTATTTTTTTACCTGAATCGTGTGAAGTGGTTACCTGTACTTAGCTCAGTGGTTACCTGAGCTTAGCTTTGAATGGTGACCTGTACTTAGCTCTGTGAGGACGTGTGTAGTGTACTGTCTGTGAATCTGAACCAAGATGACCTCCACTGAACAACTTTACCAGCAACTTAAGGAGGAGTTTAGGGTGGCTAAGCTCGAGGTATGGGGATTGCCATTGGTAGGCTGGATTTCCCAGACACTGCAACAACATGGAATCTTGGTTCAGAGGACATCTCCACAACCTTCTTCCCTTTTACTAATCTGTTCCTTGGGTATGACCTACCTTCCACTAGGAAATCCAGCCTACCGGTGACAATGCTTTCATCTGCTACCCTCCCTCTTTTCACCTGACGCCAGTATATAAGCACCAGCCTTCTTGCCTGTGTTCCAAATTCTTCACGACTACAGTGCTCTTCACACCAACTCCAAGGCTGAGGGAATGATTATCTCATTTTTTGCATATATTGTAGTTCTGTCTTCAAAGTATGTCCTAGAATTTGTATTGATAAAGCCACTGGATGGCGAAGCGTCTAAATTAAAGATACCGAGATGCTGCATATGTGTGTAATTTTCATCCTTTGTTTATGCCCATCCTCCATTTTACGTTCCTCCAGAGAGCGAAGATTCAAGGTTCTGAACCTATTTTCACACGGGAGATGCATTATACAGTAAATCATTTTAGTCATTCTTCTCTGTATGTTCTCCAGTTAATCTATATCCATCCTGTAGTAAGGAGACCAAAACTGAGCGGTATAATCCAAATGAGGCCTCAGTAGTGATGTATAGAGCTGTAAAATAACTTTTGGGCTTCTGTTTCTTATAATTCTTATAATTCTTATAATTCTAGTAATCTGTTAGCCGTGTTGCGCACACTTAGGCACTTTGTCTTGGCTTTAGATTTCTGCTTACCATGACTTCCAAGTCTTTTTCACATTCTGTATAATCAAGTTCTATTTCACCTAGTTTATAACTTCGAGGGTTATTTTCATTCCCAAGAACTAGGACTTTTCACGTGTCCACATTGAACTTCAACTACCACTTTTCAAACAAAGACATTAATTTGTCCAAATCCTCCTCGAGTTCACTGGTATCCACCTCAGAATGAATCATATGGCCTATTTTTGCATCATCAGCAAATATGCTCATATCGCTTTTTTTTTTGTGCAAGTAATAACTGTGTTCTCCAAAGAAAATTGTAAAAGAAAAAACAAATCTTATATTCCTCAACCAAAATAACAACAGCGTACTTGCTATTGTCCTCACTTGATTTGTTACTTATTAACTAAGAAGCTTATCTATTCCTTAACGCTGGATAGCTTACTCCACAACGATAGGGTGAATAGGAAGAGTAGTGGAGTGGCGATGATTTTTTTTAATTAACACACCGGCCCTTTCCCACCAAGGCAGGGTGGCCCGAAAAAGAAAAACTTTCACATCATTCACTCCATCACTGCCTTGCCAGAGATACATGGAACAGTCATAAAACTGCAACATTAACACCCCTCCTTCAAAGTGCAGGCACTGCACTTCCCGTCTGTAGGGCTCAAGTCCGGCCTGCCGGTTTCCCTGAATCCCTTCATAAATATTACCCTGCTTACACTCCAACAGCACGTCAAGTTTAAAAATCATTTGTCCCCATTCGCTCCTCTCTAACACGCTCACGCATGCTTGCTGGAAGTCCAAGACACTTGCACACAAAACCTCCTTTACCTCTTCCCTCCAACCTTTCCTAGGTCGACCTCTACCCAGCCTTCCCTCCACTACAGATTTATACACTCATAAGGTCATTCTATTTTGTTCCATCATGTCCAAACTATCTCAACAACTCCTCTTCAGCCCTATGGATAATAGTTTTAGAAATCCCGCACCTCCTTCTAATTTCCAAACTACGAATTCTCTGCATTATATTCACACCACACATTGCCCTCAGACATGACATCTCCACTGCCTGCAGCCTTCTCCTCGCTGCAACATTCACCACTCATGCTTCGCACCCATATAAGAGCGTTGGTATAACTATACTTTCATACATTCACTTCTTTGTTTCCATGGTCAAAGATTTGTCTCCACAGATTCCTCAGAGTACCAAAATATCTGAATACATTCACCTTCTCCATATTCAGTCCCTCTAATCTGATATCCAGTCTTTCGTTACCAAAGTTTATCCTCATCACCTTACACATTCCTATATTCACTTTTAATTTTCTTCTTTTACATACCCTACCAAACTCATCCACTAACGTCTCTTCAGAATCTCCCAAAAGCACAGTGTCATCAGCAAAGCACAACTGGGACAAGCTCACACCTCTTGCCAACACCGGGGCATTCCCTTCTCTTACAACACCATGGTGACATCACACATCCCTGTCTAAGGCCTACTTTTACTGGGAAATAATCTCCATCTTGCCTACATAGTCAAACATGAGCCTAACTATCCTCGTAAAAACTCTTCACTACTTTCAATAATCTACCTCCTATTTCATACATTTGCAACATTTGCCACATTGGTCCCCTATCCACCCTGTTATATGCCTTTTCCAAATACATAAATGCCACAAAAACCTCTTTACCCTTATCTAAACACTTGGTCTACACACCCCCTATCTTTCCTAAAGCCACCTTGTTCATCTGCTATCCTACTCTCCGTGTTACTCTTAATTCTTTCAGTAATAACTGTACTGTACACTTTACGAGGTGTACTCAGCAGACTTATTCCCTTATAATTTTTGCACTCTCTTTTGTCCCCTTTGCCTTTAATCAAAGGAACTATGCATGCTCTTTACCAATCCCTTTGTACCTTACCCTCTTCGATACATTTATTAAATAAAAGCATCAACAACTCCAGAACAACATCCCATATGCTTTTAACATTTCCATCTCTATCCTATCAATCCCGGCTTCCTTACCCACTGCCTCACGAACTTCCTTCTCACTCAGAATTCGCTCCTCCTTACTCCTACAAGATGTTATTCCTCCTTGCCCTATCTTCATCAATATTTAACAATTCCTCAAAATATTCCCTCCATCTTCTTGATACCTCTAGCTCTCCATTTATTACAACCCAGGAGTCCCAAAGGCCTGTTATCCTGGGTGTAAAGGGAGTAAAATAAACACAGCAGAAAAGTTTTGACTTATATTATCCTTCACCAATTTAGAACAGAAGTATGTACACTATATACACTAAGTACAACAATAGGTATTAGTGCACTCCACGGTAGGCATGGCATAATAGAAGCCACTAGAGAGCAGACCGTGCTTCAACCAGCTCTAAAATGGAATGACAAGGGCAGACAGGTGAGTGGTACCCACATTGCCTCTGAGATTGTCAAAACCACTCTCTCATTGGCTGGAACTTGGGTACTGGTACTGGGTACTGGGTACTGGGGCCCCATCGCCAACCCTTAGTTCCCTGGTTCGCTGGTTGGGGAGATAGCCTGTAAATAAGGGTGTGTACATGCGCCGAATAAAGGTTACGTACTCTTTGCATGCCACACCATTTAATAACTCTCCTCTTGCACTTTTAACTGTCAAACCCTAGGCTTCGTCAGCTTATTAATCTCACTCCAAAACTTTTTCTTATTGTCAACAAATTTTGTTGATAATACATCACCCAGTCTCTCATTTGCTCTCTTTTTACATTGCTTCACAACCCTCTTAACCTCTCTTTTCCTCTCCACATACTCCTCCCTCCTTGCATCACGCAGCATGAAGTCAATACAAACAAGTGTGTAGGATGCAAACTGCCTTTTAAATCACAGGATAAACTTTTATTGAAACTGGACCAAAAAAAAAAAATTAAAATAAAAATAAACTGGACAAAAAAAAAAAAAAAAATAAAAAGCATAAACTATCCTGGCTCCTTAAGGGTGCTCACCTACACTGCAACACTATGGCCTCTCAAGGGTGCACAACTACACTGCAGCACTATGGCCTCTCAAGGGTGCTCACCTACACTGCAGCACTATGGCCTCTCAAGGGTGCTCACCTACACTGCAGCACTATGGCCTCTCAAGGGTGCACAACTACATTGCAACACTATGGACTGTCAAGGGTGCACAACTACATTGCAACACTATGGCCTCTCAAGGGTGCTCAACTACATTGCAACACTATGGCCTCTCAAGGGTGCTCACCTACACTGCAGCACTATGGCCTCTCAAGGGTGCTCAACTACACTGCAGCACTATGGCCTCTCAAGGGTGCACAACTACATTGCAACACTATGGCCTCTCAAGGGTGCTTAACTACATTGCAACACTATGGCCTCTCAAGGGTGCACAACTACATTGCAACACTATGGTCTCTCAAGGGTGCTCAACTACATTGCAACACTATGGCCTCTCAAGGGTGCTCAACTACATTGCAACACTATGGCCTCTCAAGGGTGCTCACCTACACTGCAGCACTATGGCCTCTCAAGGGTGCTCAACTACACTGCAGCACTATGGCCTCTCAAGGGTGCACAACTACATTGCAACACTATGGCCTCTCAAGGGTGCTTAACTACATTGCAACACTATGGCCTCTCAAGGGTGCACAACTACATTGCAACACTATGGTCTCTCAAGGGTGCTCAACTACATTGCAACACTATGGCCTCTCAAGGGTGCTCAACTACATTGCAACACTATGGCCTCTCAAGGGTGCTCAACTACATTGCAACACTATGGCCTCTCAAGGGTGCTCAACTACATTGCAACACTATGGCCTCTCAAGGGTGCACAACTACATTGCAACACTATGGCCTCTCAAGGGTGCTCAACTACATTGCAACACTATGGCCTCTCAAGGGTGCACAACTACATTGCAACACTATGGCCTCTCAAGGGTGCTCAACTACATTGCAACACTATAGCCTCTCAAGGGTGCACAACTACATTGCAACACTATGGCCTCTCAAGGGTGCTCAACTACATTGCAACACTATGGCCTCTCAAGGGTGCACAACTACATTGCAACACTATGGCCTCTCAAGGGTGCTAACTACACTGTAGCACTACGGCCTCTCAAGGGGGCTCAACTACATTGCAGCACTATAGCCTCTCAAGGGGACTCAACTACAATTTTCCTAGTGCTTCACATATCACAGACATACATCTCATTAGCTTCATAAAGCTATTGAAACACAGCATATGGCTTTCGTGAGAGGCCTCTCCTGAATCAGTAAAAGTGTTTAAAGCATAGCTTCTGGGCTTCTTGATCATTTTCATCTACAACTTTTGACACTCTCAAAGGTGTTGGGAAAATCTTCAGAAAATGTTAGGAAATTTCGGTTAACGGTATTTGGGGATAATCTCTCTCTTTTTGTCGCACAGGGTCAAAATATATTTAATTAATTCAAAAATTGCTAATAGAATGAGGCATAAGATGCTTACGGAGTCTTGAAGAGTTACGATAATATTTTTTTAAGAAAATCAATAAAATCAAAGACGACATACATGAAGTTAATAACAGCTACGAGCCCCCATTCCCTCTTCATATCATACATAGGAGGTGGTAGGAGAAAACAATTTTCAAACAGCTTCAGGGAGAACATTGAGTTTTTCCTGAGGCAAATTTATTCTTTTCTCTGAGGATGAGAGTCCCCAGGACAGTTCAAGAGATGACATATATACATATATACATATATATATATATATATATATATATATATATATATATATATATATATATATATATATATATATATATATATATATATATATATATATATATATATATGTATATATATATATATATATATATATATATATATATATATATATATATATATATATATATATATATATATATTTATATACAGTTTAAAAACAGTAGTGTAAAGCACCCTTCTGGCAAGACAGTGATGGAATGAATGATGGTGAAAGTTTTTCTTTTTCGGGCCACTCTGCCTTGGTGGGAATCGGCCAGTGTGATAATAAATAAATAAATATATATACATATATATTATATATATATACATATATATTATATATATATATACATATATATTATATATATATATACATATATATTATATATATATATACATATATATTATAAGAGGGGAATGTATGAGAGTATAGTTTTACCAACGCTCTTATATGGGTGTGAAGCATGGGTGATGAATGTTGCAGCGAGGAGAAGGCTGGAGGCAGTGGAGATGTCATGTCTGAGGGCAATGTGTGGTGTGAATATAATGCAGAGAATTCGTAGTTTGGAAGTTAGGAGGAAGTGCAGTATTACCAAAACTGTTGTTTTGGTAATACCGCATATATATATATATATATATATATATATATATATATATATATATATATATATATATATATATATATATATATATATATATATATATATATATATATATATATATATATATATATATATATATATATATATATATATATATATATATATATATATATTCCCTCTCTGTGGTTTTGGCACAATTTCTTCCAATTAAAACACCTACCAGGATTAACATCAACAGGCTGGTGTATGAATACCTGCATAGTATTGTAACCACGAACGAGTGGTATTTAATCAATAACAGCACTGCAACTAGTCGGGGGCTAGAACCCATGTTATTTTAGCGAGCAACCCATGTTGCTCGAACCCATGCTGTGTTAGTGAGCAAAAATTCACGACGCTCTAACCCACTGGACCATCCAACGACACGGGTTCAAATAAGACTTTAAATATTCAGACAACTTGATCATATTAACACTAATTTCACAACATGTTTTGAAATTTCTCTTGCGCCTTACCATACAAACATACACATATTTATGGTGTGTTTTAATATTAATCTTCATGCTTGATAATGCTATTATTCATATGTACTACATGTATTACCCAGTGCAATAAGGAATCATCATTCATTAAATAATAATAATAATGATAATAATAATAATAATAATAATAATAATAATAAAGCAAACCGATGTCACTCTATGCATAAATGAGTTCTCTGGCAACAGTGGCTACAATCTGCTAGTAAAATTTGCATCTTTTAGTCGAATATATCAGAGGAACTAAATTTTAAAAGCAAAATGAGAGAACATCAAAATTTTTGGTGGGAGGGAAGGAGGGGGACTATTGTCAATGTTAGATATTACGTATACTACAATATAATCTAACTAACCATGATTAAAAATTTCATATTCTTGGTCAGAGGAAACGATCAATAATATCATGATATCCTTTGCTTACGTAATATCAGGACTTCAGTTATAACATACAGGGCTAACATTATAAACACAAATCGAAAGCTGATCAATCATCGCCTCTGACACTGATTTTTAAGACACACATTGTCATTCACTACCAAATACTGTCGACTACCTGGAGAAATTTACCACATGTTTCCCTGGGCCTTAATTCGTCTCAGTTTCATGTTGCTGACTATACAGCTATGTATAATAATCAAATATATTCATGTATAGGGGCTAATAAAATGTATTGTTGTGCACAAATTGATATTAGAAATACATGTATACTTAATGATATTTCATTCTGATACTAAACGTACATAGATACAAGCATAGAAATTCTATGTAGTTAAAGTAGATGCTCATATCGACCTTGTATATTAAAATCTGTGAAACTGATGTCCCGTTAAGTTTAGAAAAACAAGAGAGGGAAAACACACACCAACAACATGAAGGTAACCCATCTGTTTGCGCACAGGTTTGGTGTTGACCTGACACATGTAGATGCCTTGATCCTTCTTGGTGATGCTAGTGATAGTGAGGACCCAAGCCTGAGCCTCTTGTGTGCTGGAAATTCTCGGATTCTTGGTAATCACCTGTGTTGCGACAGTCAGCACCGTCCTTCCTCCAGTGCCCTTGTAGATCCACGCTACCTGTAGAAAAAAAAATCCATAGTTTTTTCACTCTACGTCATGTTTTTAAGCTAAGGACTCTTAATATTTTATTTTTTTGATGAAATTTTTATTTTAAGAGTTTATTACAGACTAAGCATAGCACATAAAGGAATTTAAAATTAGCTAAACCTGTACAAATGAGCCAGAGAATATCCCGTATTGAAAATGTTTGCTGAATCTTGCTGAAATCAGCAAATGAGCTATAAATCTATTTGAAAGGCAGTAGCTTAATTTATAAAAAAAATTTAATTTATAATAGGTTGGTAGACAGCAACCGCCCAGGGAATGACTACCGTCCTGCCATGTGAGTGTAAAACGGAAGCTTGTAACTGTTTTACATGATGGTAGGATTGCTGGTGTCTTTTTTTGTCATAAACATGCAAGATTTCAGGTAGGTCTTGCTACTTCTACTTACACTTAGTTCACACTACACATTCATGTACACGTTTATGTATACACACTCATCTGAGTTTTCTTTGATTTTATCTTAATAGTTCTTGTTCTTATTACTTTTCCTTTCAAATCCATGGGGAAGTGGACCAAGAATCTTTCCTCAGTAAGCCATGCGTATTGTAAAAGTTAACTAAAATGCTGAGAGCAATGGGCTAGTAACCCCTTTTCCCGAATAACTTATTAAGAAGAAAAAGAAGAAAACCGTCAAAGTGGGATGTCTGAATGTGTATGGATGTTGTGTGAATGGTAAGAAAGAGATGATTGTGGATGTTATGAATGAAAAGCTGGATATCCTGGCTTTAAGTGAAACAAATGAGATTAGGTCAGGGGTTTCAAATAGAGTTAGAGCTAAAGGAGTAGCAATAATGTTGAAGGAAAATTTAAGGCACGAAAAGAAGGAATTAAATGTATAACTTCAAGGTTTATGTGGAGTAAATAATGGTTGGATGTGAAAAGTGGGTTATAGTATTTTGTTTATGCACCTGGAGAAAAGACAAGTGTAGAGGAGAGAGAGAGATTTTGGGAGATGTTGAGTATGTGGGGAGCTCAATGCTATAGTGGGTAAAAGTGTTGTAGAGGGAGTTGTAGGTAAATTTACGGTGCCAGGGGCAAATGAAAATGGGGAACCATTAATTGAAGTATGTTTTGAAAGATGTTTGGTAATAAGTAATACATATTTTATGAAAAAGAGGATAAATAAGTAAACAAGATATGATATAGCACGTAATGAAAGTAGTTTGTTAGATTATGTATTGGTGGATAATTCAATTCAATTCAATTCAATTCAATTCAAGTTTATTCTCTATAAGGGTTACAATGTGGGGTTTACAGGTTTTGGGTATTGTGTGGTTTACATGTTATAAAATACTAATTACAGAGGGGGCCACTAGGACACCTAGCATTGCTAGGCATTTCGAGCAGACTTAGATTAATTCTTAACATTAAATCCTTACAGATTATGGTATTAAGGCTAAGTGACTGCATCATAATTTGTGAGCTTAGCAATGTGAATGCTTTTGTTTTGGCACAATACAAAGTGTCTATATTGGAGTATCATAGGCAAACTTATGATGTTTTCTAACTGTAGTTTTGAAAGTGATGAATGTGTCTGCAGTTCTAGAGTTTTCAGGTAGGGTGTTCCAGATTTTAGGTCCTTTGAAATGCATTGAAATTTTGTAAAGGTTTAGTCGAACACGGGGAATGTCATAGAGATGTTTGTGTCTGGTATTATGCCTGTGGATCCTGTCACAACTATCAAGAAAGCATTTTAGGTCAAGGTCAATATTGAAATTTAAGGTCCTGTAGATACAGATTGCACAGTAGTAAGTGTGGATGTTCTGAACAGGGAGTAAGTTTAGATCTATGAAGAGTGGAGGGAGGGGGTGTTGCCAGGGATGGAATTTAGTGATTATTCTTACTGCGGTTTTTTTGTTGGGTTATTATTGGCTTTAGGTGTGTTGCTGCAGTTGAACCCCAAGCACAGATAGCATAGGTGAGGTATGGATATATAAGTGAATGGTATAGTGTGAGAAGGGCAGCTTGCGGCACGTAGTATCGTATCTTGGAGAGGATCCCCACCGTTTTGGATACTTTTTTTGTTATGTGTTGGATATGGATGCTGAAATTTAGGTTATTGTCGAGGTATAGGCCAAGGAATTTGCCCTCATTATGTCTGGCAATTAGAGTGTTGTCGATCTTAATGTTAAGTTGAGCAACACCTGCTCTGCTACCAAACATAATATAGTAGGTTTTGCCAGTGTTAAGTTTAGTTAAGTTTATTGGCTGTCATCCAAGTCGATATTTTGAGCAGCTCCTCGCTAACAATGGTGTTGAGGGTGGCAAGATTAGGGTGGGAGATGACGTAAGTCGTGTCGTCAGCAAAGAGAATGGGTTTCAGGTGTTGGGATATGTTTGGAAGATCATTGATGTAAATGAGGAAGAGCAGGGGTTCAAAGCCACTTCCACTTCCCTACGGAACTCCAGTATCAAGTGGCCGTATTGATGAGGCTGTATCTTTAATGGTGACATACTGATACCTATTAGAAAAGTAGAATTTAAAATATGCAAGCGCATGGCCTCTTATACCATAATGGTCAAGTTTGTGGAGTAGGATGCCGTGGTCTTCTGTGTCAAACGCTTTTCTTTTTGGGTAGGCTTCAGGATGTACATGTTCATAGAAGGACAACGGATATATCGGATCATTATCTAGTTGTAGCTACAGTTAGAGGAAGAGGTAGATTGGACAAAAGGAAAATGGCAACAGTAAGCAAGAGAAAGGTGAAAGTGTATAAATTCAGGGAGAAGGAAGTTAAAGTGAGATAAAAGCAACTATTGGCAGTAAGGTGGGATACTGCAAATATGGGCAGTGGGGCAGAAGTTTGTGGCCTTAAGAAGGTGGGTGCAGGAGGAAAGAGGAGTGATTGGTGGAATGATAAAGTAAAGGGTGCGATAAGAGAGAAAAAGGTAGCTTATGACAGGTTTCTACAAAGCGGTAGTGACATAAGAAGGGCAGAGTATATGGAGAGTAAAAGAAAGGTGAAGAGAGTGGTGAGAGAGTGCAAAAAGAGAGCAAATGATAGAGTGGGAGAGGCGCTGTCGAGAAATTTTGCTAAGAATAAGAAAAAAAATTGAGTGAAATATACAAGTTAGGAAAGCCTAGAGAACAAATGGATTTGTCAGTTAAAAACAGAGTAGGGGAGTTAGTAGATGGGGAGCTGGAGGTATTGGGTAGATGGTGAGATATATTAAGGAACTTTTAAATGTTAATGAAAAAAGGGAGGCAGTGATTTCATGCACTGGCCAGGGGTGTATAACATATTTTAGGAGTGAAGAAGAGCAAGATGTGAGTGTGAGGGAGATGCATGAAGCATCATAGAGAATGAAAGGGGGGTAAAGCAGCTGGAACTGATGGGATCATGACAGAAATGTTAAAAGCGGGGGGGGGGAAATAGTGTTGGAATGTTTGGTATTTTTGTTTAATAAATGTATGAAAGAGGGGAAGGTGTCTCTATCACCTATTCTGTCCGTTCTTTCCATTTCTTCAAATCCCCACCAGTTTTTGATGAGCATTGCAACCCCTCCTCCCTCTCTGCTCCCGTTAACTTTCCTCATGTGATATCCTGGTGGAAAGATTGCATTCGTGATCATCTGTGTGAGTTTCGTTTCTGTGAGTGTTATGATTCTTTCATGCCACTCCACACATTTATTTATTCCGTCCGTATTTTTGTACCAAACCTTCAACTTTGTTTCTAATACTGTGGTCAAGGGGGAATACACTGGAGTTGGAGCAGCAGTAGACTTGGCGAGGTATTATGGGGGGGATGCGGTGAAGGTGTGCGTGTGTGTGTGTGTGTGTGTGTGTGTGTGTGTGTGTGTGTGTGTGTGTGTGTGTGTGTGTGTGTGTGTGTGTGTGTGTGTGTTGTGTACTCACCTATTTGTACTCACCTATTTGTGGTTGCAGGGGTCGAGTCCTAGCTCCTGGCCCCGCCTCTTCACCGGTTGCTACTAGGCCCTCTCTCTCCCCGCTCCATGAGCTTTATCAAACCTCGTCTTAAAACTGTGTATGGTTCCTGCCTCCACTACGTCATTTTCTAGGCTATTCCACTGCCTTACAACTCTATGACTGAAGAAATACTTCCTACTATCTCTCTGACTCATTTGTGTCTTCAACTTCCAATTGTGGCCTCTTGTTTCTGTGTCCCCTCCCTGGAACATCCTGTCTTTGTCCACCTTGTCTATTCCACGCAGTATTTTATATGTCGTTATCATGTCTCCCCTGACCCTCCTGTCCTCCAGTGTCGTCAGGCCGATTTCCCTTAATCTTTCTTCATAGGACATTCCCCTTAGCTCTGGAACTAACCTTGTCGCAAACCTTTGTACTTTCTCTAGTTTCTTGACGTGCTTTATCAAGTGCGGGTTCCAAACAGGTGCTGCATACTCCAGTATGGGCCTGACATACACGGTGTACAGTGTCTTGAATGATTCCTTACTAAGGTATCGGAATGCTGTTCTCAGGTTTGCCAGGCGCCCATATGCTGCAGCAGTTATCTGATTGATGTGTGCTTCCGGAGACATGCTCGGTGTTATACTCACCCCAAGATCTTTCTCCTTGAGTGAGGTTTGCAGTCTTTGGCCACCTAGCCTATACTCTGTCTGTGGTCTTCTGTGCCCTTCCCCTATCTTCATGACTTTGCATTTGGCAGGATTAAATTCGAGAAGCCATTTGCTGGACCAGGTGTCCAGTCTGTCCAGGTCTCTTTGAAGTCCTGCCTGGTCCTCATCAGATTTAATTCTCCTCATTAACTTCACATCATCTGCAAACAGGGACACTTCTGAGTCTAACCCTTCCGTCATGTCGTTCACATATACCAAAAATAGCACTGGTCCTAGGACCGACCCCTGTGGGACCCCGCTCGTCACAGGTGCCCACTGTGATACATCATTACGTACCATGACTCGTTGTTGCCTCCCTGTCAGGTATTCTCTGATCCATTGCAGTGCCCTTCCTGTTATATGCGCCTGATGCTCTAGCTTCTGCACTAATCTCTTGTGAGGAACTGTGTCAAAGGCCTTCTTGCAGTCCAAGAAGATGCAATCAACCCACCCCTCTCTCTCTTGTCTTACTTCTGTTATTTTATCATAAAACTCCAGAAGGTTTGTGACACAGGATTTGCCTTCCGTGAATCCGTGCTGGTTGGCATTTATACTCCTGTTCCGTTCCAGGTGCTCCACCACTCTCCTCCTGATAATCTTCTCCATAATTTTGCATACTATACACGTCAGTGACACAGGTCTGTAGTGTTAATGTCATGTCTGTCTCCAGTTTTGTGTGTGTGTTGTGGTGTGGCATGCACAACATATCTGCTCCCTCTCTAAGGACATTTGTGTGTGTTTGTATGTGTGTGTGTGTGTGTGTGTGTGTGTGTGTGTGTGTGTGTGTGTACTCACCTATTTGTACTCACCTATTTGTGGTTGCAGGGGTCGAGTCCTAGCTCCTGGCCCCGCCTCTTCACCGGTTGCTACTAGGCCCTCTCTCTCCCCGCTCCATGAGCTTTATCAAACCTCGTCTTAAAACTGTGTATGGTTCCTGCCTCCACTACGTCATTTTCTAGGCTATTCCACTGCCTTACAACTCTATGACTGAAGAAATACTTCCTACTATCTCTCTGACTCATTTGTGTCTTCAACTTCCAATTGTGGCCTCTTGTTTCTGTGTCCCCTCCCTGGAACATCCTGTCCTTGTCCACCTTGTCTATTCCACGCAGTATTTTATATGTCGTTATCATGTCTCCCCTGACCCTCCTGTCCTCCAGTGTCGTCAGGCCGATTTCCCTTAATCTTTCTTCATAGGACATTCCCCTTAGCTCTGGAACTAACCTTGTTGCAAACCTTTGTACTTTCTCTAGTTTCTTGACGTGCTTTATCAAGTGCGGGTTCCAAACAGGTGCTGCATACTCCAGTATGGGCCTGACATACACGGTGTACAGTGTCTTGAATGATTCCTTACTAAGGTATCGGAATGCTGTTCTCAGGTTTGCCAGGCGCCCATATGCTGCAGCAGTTATCTGATTGATGTGTGCTTCCGGAGACATGCTCGGTGTTATACTCACCCCAAGATCTTTCTCCTTGAGTGAGGTTTGCAGTCTTTGGCCACCTAGCCTATACTCTGTCTGTGGTCTTCTGTGCCCTTCCCCTATCTTCATGACTTTGCATTTGGCAGGATTAAATTCGAGAAGCCATTTGCTGGACCAGGTGTCCAGTCTGTCCAGGTCTCTTTGAAGTCCTGCCTGGTCCTCATCAGATTTAATTCTCCTCATTAACTTCACATCATCTGCAAACAGGGACACTTCTGAGTCTAACCCTTCCGTCATGTCGTTCACATATACCAAAAATAGCACTGGTCCTAGGACCGACCCCTGTGGGACCCCGCTCGTCACAGGTGCCCACTGTGATACATCATTACGTACCATGACTCGTTGTTGCCTCCCTGTCAGGTATTCTCTGATCCATTGCAGTGCCCTTCCTGTTATATGCGCCTGATGCTCTAGCTTCTGCACTAATCTCTTGTGAGGAACTGTGTCAAAGGCCTTCTTGCAGTCCAAGAAGATGCAATCAACCCACCCCTCTCTCTCTTGTCTTACTTCTGTTATTTTATCATAAAACTCCAGAAGGTTTGTGACACAGGATTTGCCTTCCGTGAATCCGTGCTGGTTGGCATTTATACTCCTGTTCCGTTCCAGGTGCTCCACCACTCTCCTCCTGATAATCTTCTCCATAATTTTGCATACTATACACGTCAATGACACAGGTCTATAGTTTAGTGCCTCTTTTCTGTCTCCTTTTTTGAAAATGGGAACTACATTTGCCGTCTTCCATACCTCAGGTAGTTGCCCAGTTTCCAGGGATGTGTTGAAGATTGTGGTAAGTGGTACGCACAACATATCTGCTCCCTCTCTAAGGACCCACGGAGAGATGTTGTCCGGTCCCATTGCCTTTGAGGTATCGATGTCCCTTAGCAGTTTCTTCACCTCCTCCTCATCTGTATGTATGTCGTCCAACACTTGTTGGTGTATTCCTTGTTGGTGTCCCCATCTGGTCTGTCCCCCCAGAGTCCTTCCTGTCTCTACTGTAAATACTTCCTTAAATCTCGTGTTGAGCTCCTCACATACCTCTTGATCGTTTCTTGTGAGTTCTCCACCTTCTTTCCTCAGCCTTATCACCTGGTCCTTGACTGTTGTCTTCCTCCTAATGTGGCTATACAGCAGTTTCGGGTCAGATTTGACTTTCGATGCTATGTCGTTTTCATACTGTCGCTGGGCCTCCCTCCTTATCTGCGCATACTCGTTTCTGGCTCTTCTACTAATCTCCTTGTTTTCCTGGGTCCTATGCCTCCTGTACCTTTTCCATTCTCTGTTGCACTTAGTTTTTGCCTCCCTACACCTTCGGGTAAACCAAGGACTCGTTTTGGTCTTCCTATTATTTCTGTTTCCCTTGGGAACAAAACTTTCCTCTGCCTCCTTGCACTTTGTTGCCACATATTCCATCATCTCGTTTACTGATTTTCCTACCATTTCTCTGTCCCACTGAACCTCCTGCAGGAAGTTTCTCATACCTGTGTAGTCCCCCCTTTTATAGTTTGGCCTGTCCCCTTCAGTTCCTGTTACCTTCTCCACTTGTAACTCTACTATATAGTCAAAACTCAGAACCACATGATCGCTAGCTCCAAGGGGCCTCTCGTAAGTGATGTCCTCAATGTCTGAACTGCTCAGGGTGAACACAAGATCCAGTCTTGCTGGCTCATCCTCCCCTCTCTCTCTGGTTGTGTCCCTGACATGTTGATGCATGAGGTTTTCAAGTACCACATCCATCATCTTGGCTCTCCATGTTTCGGGACCCCCATGTGGCTCCAGGTTTTCCCAGTCGATCTCCCTGTGGTTGAAATCGCCCATTACCAGTAACTTTGCTCTGCTCGAGTGAGCTCTTCTTGCCACCTCAGCCAGTGTGTCCACCATCACCCTGTTGTTTTCTTCGTACTCCTCTCTTGGCCTCCTGCAGTTCTGTGGTGGGTTATACATCACTCCAATGACTACTTTATGTTCTCCGGACTGAATTGTACCTACAATGTAGTCTCTTTCTCCAATCATGTCCATGCCTTCCATTTCCTCAAATCCCCATCGGTGTTTTATGAGCAGTGCAACCCCTCCTCCCCCTCTACTCCTTCTATCTTTCCTCAGGATCTGATATCCTGTTGGGAAGATTGTGTCTGTTATTGTCTCAGCGAGTTTTGTTTCTGTGACTGCTATGATGTCTGGGGATTTTTCACTGATTCTTTCATTCCACTCCTCATGTTTATTCGTTATTCCATCCGCGTTTGTGTACCAAACCTGTGTGTGTGTGTGTGTGCGTACGTGTGTGTGTGTGTGTGTGTGTGTGTGTGTGTATGTGTGTGTGTGTGTGTGTGTGTGTGTGTGTGTGTGTGTGTGTGTGTGTGTGTGTGTGTGTGTGTGTGTGTACTCACCTAATTGTACTCACCTAATTGTGGTTGCAGGGGTCGAGACTCAGCTCCTGGCCCCGCCTCTTCACTGATCGCTACTAGGTCCTCTCCCTCTCTGCTTCCTGAGCTTTGTCATACCTCTTCTTAAAACTATGTATGGTTCCTGCCTCCACTACTTCACTTGCTAGGCTATTCCACTTCCTGACGACTCTATGACTGAAGAAATACTTCCTAACGTCCCTGTGACTCGTCTGAGTCTTCAGCTTCCAGTTGTGACCCCTTGTTTCTGTGTCCCCTCTCTGGAACATCCTATCTCTGTCCACCTTGTCTATTCCCCGCAGTATCTTGTATGTCGTTATCATGTCTCCCCTGACCCTTCTGTCCTCCAGTGTCGTCAGTCCGATTTCCCTCAACCTTTCCTCGTACGACATTCCCCTGAGCTCTGGGACTAGCCTTGTTGCAAACCTTTGTACTTTCTCTAACTTCTTGACGTGCTTGACCAGGTGTGGGTTCCAGACTGGTGCTGCATACTCCAGTATGGGCCTAACATACACAGTGTACAGTGTCTTGAACGATTCCTTATTAAGGTATCGGAACGCTATTCTCAGGTTTGCCAGGCGCCCGTATGCTGCAGCAGTTATTTGGTTGATGTGTGCCTCCGGTGACGTGCTCGGTGTTATGGTCACCCCAAGGTCTTTCTCCCTGAGTGAGGTCTGTAGTCTTTGTCCACCTAGCCTATACTCTGTCTGCGGTCTTCTTTGCCCCTCCCCAATCTTCATGACTTTGCATTTGGCAGGGTTGAATTCGAGAAGCCAGTTTCTGGACCACATGTCCAGCCTGTCCAGGTCTCTTTGCAGTCCTGCCTCATCCTCATCCGATTTAATTCTTCTCATCAACTTCACATCATCTGCGAATAGGGACACTTCAGAGTCTATTCCTTCCATCATGTCGTTCGCATATATCAAAAATAGCACTGGTCCTAGAACTGACCCCTGTGGGACCCCGCTCGTCACAGGCGCCCACTGTGATACCTCTTCACGTACCATGACTCGTTGCTGCCTCCCTGTCAGGTATTCCCTGATCCATTGCAGTGCCCTCCCTGTTATATGCGCCTGATCCTCCAGCTTCTGCACTAATCTCTTGTGGGGAACTGTGTCAAAGGCCTTCCTGCAGTCTAGGAAAACGCAATCAACCCACCCCTCTCTCTCGTGTCTTACTTCTGTTACCTTGTCATAAAACTCCAGGAGGTTTGTGACACAGGATTTGCCTTCCATGAACCCATGCTGGTTTTCATTTATAATCTTGTTCCGTTCCAGGTGTTCCACCACTCTCCTCCTGATAATCTTCTCCATGACTTTGCACACAATACATGTCAGAGACACAGGTCTGTAGTTTAGTGCCTCGTTTCTGTTTCCTTTCTTAAATATGGGGACTACATTTGCTGTCTTCCATTTCTCAGGTAGTTGCCCAGTTTCAAGGGATGTGTTGAAGATTGTGGTTAGAGGCACGCACAGCATCTCTGCTCCTTCTCTAAGGACCCATGGGGAGATGTTGTCCGGTCCCATCGCCTTTGAGGTATCAAGGTCACTTAGCAGCTTCTTCACCTCCTCCTCAGTTGTTCGTATGTCATCCAACACTTGTTGGTATATTCCCTCTTGATGTTCCCTTCTGTGCTGTCTTCCCACAGCCCTTCCTGTCTCTACTGTAAAAACTTCCTTAAATCTCCTGTTTAGCTCCTCACATACCTCCTGATCATTTCTTGTGAGTTCTCCACCTTCTGTCCTTAATCTGATCACCTGGTCTTTGACTGTTGTCTTCCTCCTGATGTGGCTATACAACAGTTTCGGGTCAGTCTTGATTTTCGATGCTATGTCATTTTCATACTGTCGCTGGGCCTCCCTCCTTACCTGTGCATACTCGTTCCTGGCTCTGCGACTGATCTCCCTATTTTCGTGTGTTCTCTGCCTTCTGTACTTTTTCCATTCTCTATTGCACTTTGTTTTTGCCTCCTTACACCGTCGGGTAAACCAGGGGCTCGTTCTGGTCTTCCCATTGTTTCTGTTGCCCTTGGGAATAAACCTTTCCACTGCCTCCTTGCATTTTGTTGTTACATATTCCATCATTTCATTTACTGGCTTTCCTGCCAGTTCTCTGTCCCACGGGACCTCCTGCAGGAAGTTCCTCAACCCTATGTAGTCCCCTCTTTTATAGTCAGGCTTTTCCCATTCAACTCCTGTTACTCTCTCCACTTGCAGCTCTACTATGTATTCAAAGCACAGAACCACGTGGTCGCTAGCTCCTAGGGGACTCTCATACTTGATGTCCTCAATGTCTGAACTGCCCAGGGTGAACACAAGGTCCAATCTTGCTGGTTCATCCTCCCCTCTCACTCTGGTAGTGTCCTTAACATGTTGGTGCATGAGGTTTTCCAGCACCACGTCCAACATCTTGGCTCTCCATGTTTCGGGACCCCCATGTGGCTCCAGGTTTTCCCAGTCAATCTCCCTGTGGTTGAAATCCCCCATAACCAGCAACTTTGCTCTGCTGGAGTGAGCTCTTCTTGCCACCTCAGCAAGTGTGTCCACCATTGCTCTGTTGCTCTCTTCATATTCCTCTCTTGGCCTCCTGCAGTTCTGTGGTGGATTATACATCACTGCAATGACCACCTTGTGTTCCCCAGACTGAAGTGTACCTACTATGTAGTCTCTTTCTCCCGTCTCATCTATGCCTTCCATTTTCTC
>NW_027196355.1:0-50000 GCF_038502225.1 Cherax quadricarinatus | reverse complement strand
TCAGGGACGGGAAATCCTGTGTCACAAACCTACTGGAGTTCTATGACATGGTGACAGCAGTAAGACAAGAGAGAGAGGGGTGGGTGGATTGCATTTTCTTGGACTGCAAGAAGGCGTTTGACACAGTTCCACACAAGAGATTGGTGCAAAAACTGGAGGACCAAGCAGGGATAACAGGGAAGGCACTACAATGGATCAGGGAATACTTGTCAGGAAGACAGCAGCGAGTCATGGTACGTGGCGAGGTGTCAGAGTGGGCACCTGTGACCAGCGGGGTCCCGCAGGGGTCAGTCCTAGGACCAGTGCTGTTTCTGGTATTTGTGAACGACATGACGGAAGGAATAGACTCTGAGGTGTCCCTGTTTGCAGATGACGTGAAGTTGATGAGAAGAATACACTCGATCGAAGACCAGGCAGAACTACAAAGGGATCTGGACAGGCTGCAGAACTGGTCCAGCAATTGGCTCCTGGAGTTCAATCCCACCAAGTGCAAAGTCATGAAGATTGGGGAAGGGCAAAGAAGGCCGCAGACGGAGTACAGTCTAGGGGGTCAGAGACTACAAACCTCACTCAAGGAAAAAGATCTTGGGGTGAGTATAACACCAGGCACATCTCCTGAAGCGCACATCAACCAAATAACTGCTGCAGCATATGGGCGCCTAGCAAACCTCAGAACAGCATTCCGACATCTTAATAAGGAATCGTTCAGGACCCTGTACACCGTATACGTTAGGCCCATATTGGAGTATGCGGCACCAGTTTGGAACCCACACCTAGCCAAGCACGTAAAGAAACTAGAGAAAGTGCAAAGGTTTGCAACAAGACTAGTCCCAGAGCTAAGAGGTATGTCCTACGAGGAGAGGTTAAGGGAAATCAACCTGACGACACTGGAGGACAGGAGAGATAGGGGGGACATGATAACGACATACAAAATACTGAGAGGAATTGACAAGGTGGACAAAAACAGGATGTTCCAGAGATTGGACACAGTAACAAGGGGACACAGTTGGAAGCTAAAGACACAGATGAATCACAGGGATGTTAGGAAGTATTTCTTCAGCCACAGAGTAGTCAGTAAGTGGAATAGTTTGGGAAGCGATGTAGTGGAGGCAGGATCCATACATAGCTTTAAGCAGAGGTACGATAAAGCTCACGGCTCAGGGAGAGTGACCTAGTAGCGATCAGTGAAGAGGCGGGGCCAGGAGCTCGGACTCGACCCCCGCAACCTCAACTAGGTGAGTACAACTAGGTGAGTACACACACACACACACACACACCAAATTTATTGTATCAATAGTGATATTCCCTTATATTAAATAAGTATACAATGCTTCTTCTACACTATTTCAAAATGTTAATCAAAAGGTTAATCTAAGTGCAAATTTTAAATTTTATTGATAATGTTAAAGAACTTTGTATCGTTAAAATTAGTTCAGTAAGTGAAGAATTACACTTCTGATCGGCTTGAAACTTCCAGAGCTGATGTTATTTATTAAATGAAAGTCCAGAGCTCACATGGAACTCTGAAATTTCAAATTTCAAATTTTATTTAATCATTTGTTTCCCTTGAAGCAAAAAAAAGAATACAACTCTGATGTATCTCACCTTGGTATATTTTTTAATTAATTTTGGGCTATGTGTGTTGTATTTTACATTTTTAAGCCAATTGTCTCAAATTGGATTATCTTAAAACATAAAAATGAAATAAAAAAATTATCGGATGAGAAAACCAAAGAAATCAAGGTGTTAGGGATGAGAAAACCAAAGAAATCAAGGTGTTAGGGATGAGAAAACCAAAGAAATCAAGGTGTTAGGGGTGAGAAAACCAAAGAAATCAAGGTGTTAGGGGTGAGAAAACCAAAGAAATCAAGGTGTTAGGAATGAGAAAACCAAAGAAATCAAGGTGTTAGGGATGAGAAAACCAAAGAAATCAAGGTGTTAGGGGTGAGAAAACCAAAGAAATCAAGGTGTTAGGGGTGAGAAAACCAAAGAAATCAAGGTGTTAGGGATGAGAAAAACCAAAGAAATCAAGGTGTTAGGGATGAGAAAACCAAAGAAATCAAGGTGTTAGGGATGAGAAAACCAAAGAAATCAAGGTGTTAGGGATGAGAAAACCAAAGAAATCAAGGTGTTAGGGGTGAGAAAACCAAAGAAATCAAGGTGTTAGGGATGAGAAAACCAAAGAAATCAAGGTGTTAGGGGTGAGAAAACCAAAGAAATCAAGGTGTTAGGGGTGAGAAAACCAAAGAAATCAAGGTGTTAGGGATGAGAAAACCAAAGAAATCAAGGTGTTAGGGGTGAGAAAACCAAAGAAATCAAGGTGTTAGGGATGAGAAAACCAAAGAAATCAAGGTGTTAGGGATGAGAAAACCAAAGAAATCAAGGTGTTAGGGATGAGAAAACCAAAGAAATCAAGGTGTTAGGGGTGAGAAAACCAAAGAAATCAAGGTGTTAGGGATGAGAAAACCAAAGAAATCAAGGTGTTAGGGGTGAGAAAACCAAAGAAATCAAGGTGTTAGGGATGAGAAAACCAAAGAAATCAAGGTGTTAGGGGTGAGAAAACCAAAGAAATCAAGGTGTTAGGGGTGAGAAAACCAAAGAAATCAAGGTGTTAGGGGTGAGAAAACCAAAGAAATCAAGGTGTTAGGGGTGAGAAAACCAAAGAAATCAAGGTGTTAGGGGTGAGAAAACCAAAGAAATCAAGGTGTTAGGGATGAGAAAACCAAAGAAATCAAGGTGTTAGGGATGAGAAAACCAAAGAAATCAAGGTGTTAGTGATGAGAAAACCAAAGAAATCAAGGTGTTAGGGGTGAGAAAACCAAAGAAATCAAGGTGTTAGGGATGAGAAAACCAAAGAAATCAAGGTGTTAGGGATGAGAAAACCAAAGAAATCAAGGTGTTAGGGATGAGAAAACCAAAGAAATCAAGGTGTTAGGGATGAGAAAACCAAAGAAATCAAGGTGTTAGGGGTGAGAAAACCAAAGAAATCAAGGTGTTAGGGATGAGAAAACCAAAGAAATCAAGGTGTTAGGGATGAGAAAACCAAAGAAATCAAGGTGTTAGGGGTGAGAAAACCAAAGAAATCAAGGTGTTAGGGATGAGAAAACCAAAGAAATCAAGGTGTTAGGGGTGAGAAAACCAAAGAAATCAAGGTGTTAGGGGTGAGAAAACCAAAGAAATCAAGGTGTTAGGGATGAGAAAACCAAAGAAATCAAGGTGTTAGGGATGAGAAAACCAAAGAAATCAAGGTGTTAGGGGTGAGAAAACCAAAGAAATCAAGGTGTTAGGGGTGAGAAAACCAAAGAAATCAAGGTGTTAGGGATGAGAAAACCAAAGAAATCAAGGTGTTAGGGATGAGAAAACCAAAGAAATCAAGGTGTTAGGGGTGAGAAAACCAAAGAAATCAAGGTGTTAGGGGTGAGAAAACCAAAGAAATCAAGGTGTTAGGGATGAGAAAACCAAAGAAATCAAGGTGTTAGGGGTGAGAAAACCAAAGAAATCAAGGTGTTAGGGGTGAGAAAACCAAAGAAATCAAGGTGTTAGGGGTGAGAAAACCAAAGAAATCAAGGTGTTAGGGATGAGAAAACCAAAGAAATCAAGGTGTTAGGGGTGAGAAAACCAAAGAAATCAAGGTGTTAGGGGTGAGAAAACCAAAGAAATCAAGGTGTTAGGGGTGAGAAAACCAAAGAAATCAAGGTGTTAGGGGTGAGAAAACCAAAGAAATCAAGGTGTTAGGGGTGAGAAAACCAAAGAAATCAAGGTGTTAGGGATGAGAAAACCAAAGAAATCAAGGTGTTAGAGTTAATAAATTTAACGAGAATAGATTGTCCTATTTTCATTTGTTAGCAACTTTTTGCTTCTTTCTCCCAAATTTTTATATATAAATCGAGAATATCTCACTCGTTATGGTTCAAATTTTGGGAGCGATTCATAGTAAGTTTCATATGTGCGTGTCCTTATACGTTTTATATACCTTTGATTAGTTTCGAGAGTTTTTCTACTCCTTGATTCTGGCCTTCGGCTAGGTTCGTCTGGTGCCTGCCTGTTCAACCAGGCTATTGTTGCTGGAGGCCCGCTGGCCCAAATATTCATCACATACTGGTTTATCTGGTACCTACTGAAGATTCTTTTTATGTTTCCTCTTGAAGACATGTGCACTTGTCTAAGCAATGTTTCTGATATACAGTGGACCCCCGCATAACGATTACCTCCGAATGCGACCAATTATATAAGTGTATTTATGTAAGTGCATTTGTACGTGTATGTTTGGGGGTCTGAAATGGACTAATCTACTTCACAATATTTCTTATGGGAACAAATTCGGTCAGTACTGGCACCTGAACATACTTCTGGAGTGAAAAAATATCGTTAACCGGGGGTCCACTGTATTCTGATAAGATATTGAATAGTCTGGGTCCACGGATGTTGAAAAAAACTTTCTCTTACTTTGCACACGGCAGCCCTTCTTTTCAATGGGTTTATTTTGCAGTTCTTTCCTTTACTCGCACTCCATGACCTCAAATTTTTCCAGTTATATATTATCATGTATCTCTCTCTCTCTTCCGCTACAACGAGTTCATGTTCCGAGTAATTTAATTTTTTATTGGCCCTATGCGGGCCGTAAAGAATCTCTGTATCTGCTCCTGCCCTCAACGGGACGTCAACAATGATCTGTATTTTATATGACAGCTCAAGCGATTTGAAAAGTGTAAACATGGCACAATTTCCCTTGTTTTAAGAGTTCTCATATCATAACCCGTCATCTTCCTGACTGTTGTGACATTTGTTTTATTGTTCTTTGAAAGAAATCAGCTACATAAGTACTCCTATGTCTTGCAAGTGTTCTTTTCGTTTTATATTACGACGCTTTTGAGTTTTGTATACAGTTTCCGTTCTGAGTTCTTCATTCTTTCTTTATCTACGAAGGTGGAACTATTTATATCATCCAGCATTTTTTTTTTTTAGTGTCTTCTACAGAACTGACTTTCATTCTTATTTTAAAGTAATCTGCAAATGATAATACAAACCTGCGACGTGTGCTTTTATTTAATGTCTGTTATATGAATAAGAAATAACAGAGGTGCTAGGACAGTGCCTTGGGGTACTGAGCTCTTTGCCAATGCTGGTTTTTTTTTTTCTGTACTTCTACTCATTGTGTTCTATTTGTTAGAAGCGTGAAAATCCATCTGCCTACCTTCCCCGTTATACCTATGGCCCTTATCGTTATACGTCTTTGCAAGATCTGTGCATATCACATCTGCGTAATGGTTGTCTTTTTTTATTAGCACACTGGCCGATTCCCACCAAGGCAGGGTGGCCCGAAAAAGAAAAACTTTCACCATCATTCACTCCATCACTGTCGTACCAGAAGGGTGCTTTACACTACAGTTTTTAAACTGCAACATTAACACCCCTCCTTCAGAGTGCAGGCACTGTACTTCCCATCTCCAGGACTCAAGTCCGGCCTGCCGGCTTCCCTGAATCCCTTCATAAATGTTACTTTGCTCACACTCCAATAGCATGTCAAGTATTAAAAACCATTTGTCTCCATTCACTCCTATCAAACACGCTTACGCATGCCCGCTGGAAGTCCAAGCCCCTCGCACACAAAACCTCCTTTACCCCCTCCCTCCAACCTTTCCTAGGCCGACCCCTACCCCGCCTTCCTTCCACTACAGACTGATGCACTCTTGAAGTCATTCTGTTTCGCTCCATTCTCTCTACATGTCCGAACCACCTCAACAACCCTTTCTCAGCCCTCTGGACAACAGTTTTGGCAATCCCGCACCTCCTCCTAACTTCCAAACTACGAATTCTCTGTATTATATTCACACCACATATTGCCCTCAGACATGACATCTCCACTGCCTCCAGCCTTCTCCTCGCTGCAACATTCATCACCCATGCTTCACACCCATATAAGAGCGTTGGTAAAACTGTACTCTCATACATTCCCCTCTTTGCCTCCAAGGACAAAATTCTTTGTCTCCACAGACTCCTTTCATAGACCCATCCGCTGACACGTCCACTCCCAAATATCTGAATACATTCACCTCGTCCATACTCACTCCCTCCAATCTGATATCCAATCTTTCATCACCTAATCTTTTTATTATCCTCATAACCTTACTCTTTCCTGTATTCACTTTTAATTTTCTTCTTTTACATACCCTACCAAATTCATCCACCAACCTCTGCAACTTCTCTTCAGAATCTCCCAAGAGCACAGTGTCATCAGCAAAGAGCAACTGTGACAACTCCCACTTTATGTGTGATTCTTATCTTTTAACTCCACGCCTCTTGCCAAGACCCTCGCATTTACTTCTCTTACTACCCCATCTATAAATATATTAAACAACCACGGTGACATCACACATCCCTGTCTAAGGCCTACTTTTACTGGGAAATAATCTCCCTCTTTCCTGCATACTCTAACTTACAAGAAAACCAGTTTTTAATAGTTTAGACGCTAACACTTTATGTAAAAATTTATAAATAATCCAATATTGCTTCGGATAGTGAAGCTGTTGCACTCGCTAGGTCGACCTATACTTTACTCAACAATTATATATATATGGTAATCTATTGCAGATTATTGAAAAGACAAAAGTAGAATTATTTTTTTCATTATTTTTTAAGCTCTGTTCTCTAGTTCTGTCTGTTTAAAGTCGCCAAAAATCTAAGCTCTAAATAGAGCAATTATTCAAAATTTTAATGTTGCCGAAATATATTACAACTGAAAATTCCTGAATTTCAGAATGAAAATGGTGAGTCAGAGGGATATTAGTTCAAGAAGTTACACCTTTTTTCTTACATATTCTGATTTGTAAATTTGATAAAGATCTGCCAATATACCGCAACAAACAACTGGGACATTTATAACTATATACCGTATTTGAGGTACAGGGTATCTGTCCATAAATTTAGTTACATTTCATAAGATGTTCCAGAAAATAAGTTCACATTTTATGACTGAGTTATAATATTAAGAAGCAGTATTTAAAATTACAACTGGCTAGTTACCCAGAAATTAAATATAAATTCGGTTTTTGTAAATCCATTTATTTTTGGAATCAATTTTATGGTTTAAGGATCTTATTGCAGCCTTTTTGTCCTCAATTTCAATGTATCAGTTGACTTGTTCTGATTGTAATATTAGATATGGGAAGACATTTGTGAAAATTTAAGTCTAGATTTTATGAATATATTAGATTATCATAATAAAGCATAATTCTTTGGTAAAACCATCGTACTCGGCAGTCAGTGTTCATTGTGATGGTAGTTTCTAAAGTTTATGTAATGGTTGATGAGGCGCTCATAGTGGTGGTAGTCGTTGTTATCCCGTCCTACTAGTCACTGTTAGTATATTACTATAGCTTAGTCAGTGAGATATGTGACTATTACTCTTGACCGATGCAAAGACTATCTATAATAGTAAAAAAACGCGATTCTAAAAGCTTAGAGATCTCCAGTGAATACTAGAAAGGACTGCCCTTCTAGCATCCAGCCTGTTACTGGGTTTTCGTAACAATTAGTCAGTATCCTTGTCCAATTATCCATTAGAATTCAGTATGATTCAATAGTGCTTCAGGATTACAACTGGTAGGCTACTAACTAGAGAAATTAAAATTTAATAAATTTATTAAGTATCGTCTAGAGGTATATCATCAAATTAAATTAATCAATTCAAACAAATTAATAATAATCACTTCTCTCGTGTACAGTATTATTGTGCTGAAAGCACATATCACATTTATAATTCTTAAGTACCGTCTGGTACATTAACATTTAATAAGATATTACAAATATGTACAAGTAAGTTTGTGTGTATGTGTGTAAGTGCTCTAAGTAGTTCGCTATGTCTCACGACTCGACTAGACTTAAACAAGTGACTGACAAAGTCCTCAAATAAACTAACTTCTTGACCAACTGGCAATCAGAACAGTCTGCTTGAACAATAAAAAGAATGCTAAGCCCAATAGCAATATAACAAGCAACTGCGACACAGAATCAGGAACAAGGAGATAATATAACGACACTAAGTAGGGACCATCTGCAGATCCTCCACAAAAGTCACAAAACTCCCATACTACTGAATCTAAGTTCAGCATAAGAAAATCCCCGACAGTGACAATACACAGATACCAGTACAAGTTAGGTCAGAAGCTACAGCTCAGGACCTGAGTTACTCAGAGTGTCTATGCAACACACAACCTCAGTACAACATCGAAAATCACTAAGTCTATACAATGTTCTGTGAACAGAGTCTCCAGAACTAACAAGAATAATGAGACAGACAATCTGTCCAACCACCAAGCGAGTCTAGCCCAGACTGAATACTTCAGGAGAGGTGTGAACATCCCCCCTCCCTTCGATCATGTGATAGCTCCGTGGAAAGTTGCTGCCCAGCAACAGAAGCCGGCAGGGAAACGAGCAAAGAGCGACAATTACAGTAATTAGACAATCAAGAGTTGAACTGATCACATAATATGTTACATCCTAAATAACAACATAACTAAGTCAAATAATAATATAAAGCAACACATTTACGATTTACTATTATCGCAAATATAAACAATATAAAATTGTATGAAAAAGTAATAATTATATATATGCATATTAATCATTGCAACCCATTCAGGGGTTGCAAAAAACGCGATTCTAAAAGCTTAGAGATCTCCAGTGAATACTAGAAAGGACTGCCCTTCTAGCATCCAGCCTGTTACTGGGTTTTCGTAACAAGTAGTCAGTATCCTTGTCCAATTATCCATTAAAATTCAGTATGGTTCAATAGTGCTTTAGGATTACAACTGGTAGGCTACTAACTAGAGAAATTAAAATTTAATAAATTTATTAAGTCTAAGTTGTCTAGAGGTATATTATCAAATTAAATTAATTACAGCAATCAAAATAAAATCAATCTCTCGAGTTCAATATTATTGTGCTGAAAGCACATATCACATTTATAATTCTTAAGTACCGTCAGGTACATTAACATTTAATAAGATATTACAAATATGTACAAGTGTGTGTATGCGTGTAAGTGCTCTTAAGTAGTTAGCTATGTCTCAAGACTCGAATAAGACTTAAACAAGTGACTGACAAAGTCCTCAAATAAACTAACTTCTTGACCGACTGGCAACCCGAACAGTCTGCTTGAACAACAAAGAATGCTAAGCCCAATAGCAATGCAATATCAAGCGACTGCGACACAGAATCAGGAACTGGGAAATAATATAACGACACTAAGTAGGGACCATCTGCAGATCCTCCACAAAAGTTACAAAACTCCCATAATACTGAATCTTTGTTCAGCATAGGTAAAACTGTGACTGTGACAATACACAGGAACCAGTACAAAATTAGGTCAGAAGCTATAGCTAAGGACCTGAGATGTTCAGAGTGTCTATGTGACACACAACCTCAGTACAACGTCGAAAATCACTAAGTCTTTACAATGTTCTGTGAACAAAGTTCTACAGAACTAACAAGAATAATGAGACAGACAATCTGTCCAACCAGCAAGCGAGTCTCCAGCAGACTGTCAGACAGACAAGCTGTCCACCAGAAGCGAGTCTCCAGCAGACTGAGGACACCCCCCCCCCTCGATCACGTGATAGCTACGTGGACAACTGCAGCTCAGAAGCCGGCAGTATAACGAGCGACAAGCGATAATTACAGTAGTTTGACAATCAAGCCTAACTGAGCACATTTTATATACATCCTAACAACATAAGCTAAATAACAATATAACAGTCAAATAATAATATAAAGTCATACATTTACGATTTAGCTATTATCGCAAATATAAGCAATATAAAATTAAATGAAAAGATAATATACATTACATATATACATAATAATCATTGTAACCCATTCAGGGGTTGCAACACCCCCCCCAACACGACAGAGGGTCGCACTAGGAGTTGCATGAATGTCTTTCACATTATTTCTGGTTACTCATATCAATATTATTAATATAAATATTAATCCGAGTCTCTCTTGTGCCAAGCACCTCTACAATTTCACAGCGTCCGTCACTAGGATATGCCCCTAGTTCTAGGGCAGTACACAGTATCGTATTTCTGCATACTCGTGGTTATATACATCAGTGTAGAGACAGGATAGCGCTGACAAGGAGGGCACGTTGAGGCTCGATCATAGTAGAGGAGACTGCATTCCACTCTTAAGTAGTGGTTGTGGAATGCGAGGCAGTATGAACATCTGAGTATGAAACAGCTTAAGGTGTGTAGTGAAGGGGGGGGGGGGTCTGCGGCAGGACAGTGTTGCGTCACGCAGTACATCACCCGCACCACACTACTCACTCAACACTCAGCTTGTCTCCTCCTCACACAACATTACTGTGAATATATAAATATAATAATTAGACATGACATGAGTATATATAGTTAATATGGGCTGGAGGGATTAAGTTACTTTACTGAATTTGACATAGCAAGTAACAAAAGGTATTTGGGCATAAAATTACGTTAATTTAATGTAACTGATAATTATTAAGGACGAGACAGAGCGTCAGCAATTACATTACAATGACCACTTATGTGTTTTATACTAATAGAATAAGGTTGGATTCTGAGGGCCCACCTCATGATCCTAGCATTTTTACTTTTCATGGTATTTATATAAGTGAGTGGATTGTGGTCAGAAAAAACGTTAATTTTAAATGGGGAAGTGCCCAAATACACGTCAAAATGTTCCAAGGACACCACAAGAGCTAGAGCCTCTTTCTCAATAGTGGCATAATTTTTCTGGTGTCGTTTAAGCTTAGATGAATAGTAACATATAGGATGGAGAATATCAGTGGATGTTGACTGTTGGAGCAGCACAGCACCCACTGCATAGCCACTCGCATCTATATGTAAAAAGAAGGGAAGATTGAAATTAGGACTCTTCAACACAGGAGCAGAGGATAGCAAGCGCTTCAACCTTTTGAACGAGTCTGAACAATCTCTAGTCCAGGTGAACTGAACTTTGCTACTAGTAAGCTCAGTGAGAGGAGCTGCAATCTGAGAAAAGTTTGGACAGAACCTGCGATAATATCCTGCCATACCCAGGAATCTCTGTACTCCTTTCCTATCCTGTGGCACTGGAAATTCAGAAATTGCACGAACCTTAGCCTCAATAGGAGCAACCTCACCTTGGCCGATACAAAAGCCTAGATAGGTAATCTTGGCTTGACCAAAACTACATTTAGCTAAGTTAACAGTGAAGTTGTAGTGCGCCAGTCTCTCAAACAATGCTCTGAGACGCGTCAAGTGCTGTTCCCACTCGTCACTGTACACCACTAAGTCGTCAAGGTAGGCTTCTACTCCTTCTAAGTTGTGGGTCAACTCGTTCATTATACGTTGGAATGAAGAAGCCGCGTTACATAGGCCGAAGGGGGTGACGAGGTAGTTAAACAATCCATCTTGAACAGTAAAAGCAGATATTTCTTGAGCACGTTCAGTAAGCGGGACTTGATAATAGCCTCGTAAGAGATCTAAACGGCTGACAAACTGGGCTCCTGACACACGGTCAATAAGGTCGTCAATGCGAGGTAGAGGATAACCATCAGGCAAGGTGACAGAGTTCACTTTCCTGTAATCAGTGCACATCCTGAAACTACCGTCAGGTTTAGGCACTAAAATACAGGGAGATGCCCATGGACTTTTACTGCGTTCAATAAGTCCGTGAGATAACAGAAAATCAACCTCTTCTCTCAATGCTTTATGCTTTGTTGGACTCATCCTATATGGTGATTGCTTAATGGGTGATGCTCCCTGTACATCAACGTCATGTACACCCAGAGTACAACGTTTAGGAACATCACCGAACAATTCAGGGAAATGCAAAATCATGTTTTTAATATCACCAGCTTTATCAATCCCAAGGTTACTAAGAAAATCGTCTAGTGATTGTAGAGTCACTGAATTTTCTAAACGAACCTCTATACCTCTAGAGATGTCAGGTAGACTGACGTTTTCTTCCTCTGTCCTAGGAAGAATAGAAGTAGTAGGTAGAGGACTAGCGTAGTATGCCTTAAGCTGGTTAACATGGTACACATGATTAGATTTCTTTTTCCCAGGCGTACGTACCAAATAATTTACGTCGCTAAGCTTTTTCACTACTTCCAGGGGACCATCATACCTGGCTTGTAGAGCATGACCTGGTACTAATTTCCGAGCCATCACCTTATCTCCTGCTTTAAAAGAACGAGAGACAGCACGCTTGTCATAATGTTGCTTCATTCTAGCTTGGGCTGAAACTAGGTTTTTCGAAGCTAGCTCTCTAGCGGCTGTCAAATGTTGCTGCATTAATGAAGGTGAAGTACTCAATGATGGATTTGATTTTCCTGTCCACACGTCTTTTAACACTGCGAGAGGACCACGCACTTGGTGTCCGAATATTAATTCAAACGGACTAAATCCGAGACTTTCTTGCTCACTTTCTCTCATAGCGAACAGAAGAAAAGGTATACCCTCATCCCAGTCTCTAGAAAAATGTTCACAATAAGCTCTCATCATGGACTTCAGTGTCTGATGAAATCTCTCTAGAGCACCTTGTGACTGTGGATGATAACTGGTTGAAAGTACAGACTTTATTCCTAGGTGGGATAATGCTTCTCGAAAGATCTTAGAAGTGAAATTAGATCCCTGATCTGATTGTATCTCTCGTGGCAATCCAACCTGGGAGAAAAATTTCATCAGCGCTCTCACAATAGCACGAGCATTAATTTTTCTCATAGGAATAGCTTCGGGATAGCGTGTTGCAGCGTCCATAATAGTAAATAAGTATTGGTTTCCTAGTTTGGTTCTAGGCAAAGGACCAACACAATCAATAATAAGACGTGAGAATGGTTCACCATGCACGGTGATAGGAATGAGAGGCGCAGGTGGAGGTGTGTGCGCTGGCTTGCCTGTCACTTGACACACGTGGCAACGTCGCACATGATCAGCTACTGTTTCCTTCATCTTTGGCCAAGTAAAATGTTTTGCCAGTTTACCGAGTGTCTTCTTGACACCCAAATGTCCTCCTATGGGACTATTGTGAGCAAAATCAATGGCTTGTTCACGAAATGTAACTGGTAACACAACTAGATTCTTGACTGTGGTAGAAACACTATCAGCTGACAACTTACATGTATTTTTCTCCATCAAACCTCGCAAACTGTTCCTGAGAGATAGGACCAGTGGGTAATGGAGGAGTAGGGAAATTAACATGGTCTGGACGGTCCTTAGGTCGGACACTTGGTCCAGCCGTCTCTAGAGTGTCTAGATCTGGTCTAGGATAAGTAAATACAGGTGTAGTATACACTGTACTAGTATTAGGCTGTGTCATACTACCAGCTATACTCTGTACTATAGTGTCAGTGAAGGAAGGTGTGAGCGAGAACTGAGCTACACTAGGCTCAGACACTAGGCTCACTTCTGCTCTAGTTGCTCTTTCTTCAACTTCAAATAGAGTCATACTTCCTAATTGTGACACTAGGCTTTCTGAATCTGAATCATAATCAGACATCTCTGTATGAGCAGGAAACAATATATCTTTAATTAATGCTCTGACAGTTTCTGCGGTGTAATTCCTGTTATACGTCACACCGAGATACTTGGCTACTTGCCAACACGTCTGAAGTTTTAATGTACTTAACTCAGACAAAGTCAGAGTATCAATTAACTGTTTCACTTTGGCATACATCACGAAAATAATTGTACTACGAGAGAGTGATTATGGGAAACTATAATCCTAATAGGAATTTTAGTGTTGGTTGTCTTAGAGCTAGAACTCATAAACAGTATTTCCATCTCCTTGGATCAAGAGACTCAGTCAGGTACATACATCCACCTGGTATGTTGTACAAGACTAAACTCAAAGTCTTCAGATTAGGAAAGTACTCAAAGTGTTTGATCATAGAAGTACTAGTATGTCAAACTGGACAATTTCTCCAACACCTTGGATCAAGAGCATCCCGGACAGGCCCCCATTTGTTACAAAAAACGCGATTCTAAAAGCTTAGAGATCTCCAGTGAATACTAGAAAGGACTGCCCTTCTAGCATCCAGCCTGTTACTGGGTTTTCGTAACAAGTAGTCAGTATCCTTGTCCAATTATCCATTAAAATTCAGTATGGTTCAATAGTGCTTTAGGATTACAACTGGTAGGCTACTAACTAGAGAAATTAAAATTTAATAAATTTATTAAGTATAAGTTGTCTAGAGGTATATTATCAAATTAAATTAATTACAGCAATCAAAATAAAATCAATCTCTCGAGTTCAATATTATTGTGCTGAAAGCACATATCACATTTATAATTCTTAAGTACCGTCAGGTACATTAACATTTAATAAGATATTACAAATATGTACAAGTGTGTGTATGCGTGTAAGTGCTCTTAAGTAGTTAGCTATGTCTCAAGACTCGAATAAGACTTAAACAAGTGACTGACAAAGTCCTCAAATAAACTAACTTCTTGACCGACTGGCAACCCGAACAGTCTGCTTGAACAACAAAGAATGCTAAGCCCAATAGCAATGCAATATCAAGCGACTGCGACACAGAATCAGGAACTGGGAAATAATATAACGACACTAAGTAGGGACCATCTGCAGATCCTCCACAAAAGTTACAAAACTCCCATAATACTGAATCTTTGTTCAGCATAGGTAAAACTGTGACTGTGACAATACACAGGAACCAGTACAAAATTAGGTCAGAAGCTATAGCTAAGGACCTGAGATGTTCAGAGTGTCTATGTGACACACAACCTCAGTACAACGTCGAAAATCACTAAGTCTTTACAATGTTCTGTGAACAAAGTTCTACAGAACTAACAAGAATAATGAGACAGACAATCTGTCCAACCAGCAAGCGAGTCTCCAGCAGACTGTCAGACAGACAAGCTGTCCAACCAGCAAGCGAGTCTCCAGCAGACTGTCAATTTCACGAGAGGTGAGGACACCCCCCCCCTCGATCACGTGATAGCTACGTGGACAACTGCAGCTCAGAAGCCGGCAGTATAACGAGCGACAAGCGATAATTACAGTAGTTTGACAATCAAGCCTAACTGAGCACATTTTATATACATCCTAACAACATAAGCTAAATAACAATATAACAGTCAAATAATAATATAAAGTCATACATTTACGATTTAGCTATTATCGCAAATATAAGCAATATAAAATTAAATGAAAAGATAATATACATTACATATATACATAATAATCATTGTAACCCATTCAGGGGTTGCAACAAAATTTATAAATGCTGGATTTTACTCAAGTATAGTTGAAAAGTACCACGAGAAGAGGATGGCCGTGAACGCAGTAGTGGAGGTATGTCTACATGATGTATCCAGCTATGTGACATACGTAAAAGTAAGGAATGTGCCCTTTGAAGCTACAGAGTATGATGTGGTTTCGGTATTCCGTCGTTATGGCAAGATTCATGCTGCGGAATTGGGAGTGTGGAAGGAGGGGGCTTATGTGGGACTGCCCGAAGGATCCTTCAATCTGAAGATGACGCTAAGACAATCAATTCCTTCATATGTGTTGTTGGAAGATTTCCGAACGCAGGTATACGTATACTATGCAGGACAGAGGCGGACTTGTAGGCTGTGCGGATCATTTGATCATATGGCAGCCCAATGCCGCAGGAAACCAGAAAGGAGGGAACAAATGCCAACAACGGTGGATCAGCAGTTGGATCCTGTGGTACAGGAGACAGTTGCGGCTGAAAGGCAG
The DNA here is from genome assembly GCF_038502225.1 of Cherax quadricarinatus. Lineage (NCBI taxonomy): Eukaryota > Metazoa > Arthropoda > Malacostraca > Decapoda > Parastacidae > Cherax > Cherax quadricarinatus. Next base: position 34,259 of record NW_027196355.1, on the reverse strand, counting down.
GCATCATACAGTTGGAGTGAGGAAGTGGATAAAGCAGAGGAGGAGACGGTCTCTTGTGCGACGTTACCTGTGGGGACGGGGCCTGAGCAGACGACGACGACGACGACGACGACGATGACGACGAAAGATGACGGTGAGCCTGTACTGCAACAGGATGGAATGTTGGATGAGGTTTTGAATAACTTCCTGAGTGAGGTGGAGGGGAGTCTGGATGATGAGCGGCATGGACGCTCATTGGAGGATGCTACAGTCTTATCGGGACGTGGGAAGACCGTGTGCAATGAGGGGAAGATGCACACGGTAGTGGCTGAGGTGCACAGAGAGTGCATGGAAGAGGAGGCTACGTGTGGAGATGGAGGTTCACGAAAGAGAACAGCTGGGACGTCTGATATGGATGACGTTTTAACTCCAGGGCAGAGACCTGGGAAGAAGGCTTGGAAACCAAGGTTGGATCTCACGGAGAGTGGGTGTAGTGGTGCTGACGCACTGAAAGGTTCAAAGGTTAAGGGGGGGGTTGGGGGACTGGACAGGCAAGGTGACAAACGGGGATCTAGTCAGCAGCCAGGTCAGGCGGGTGCAATTCCAAGGCGGCGGGGAAAGCCGCCTCTACTGTCATAATTCAAGGTTGTAACGATCAATGTTAATGGCCTGAGAGCCGAGGTTAAAAGAGTATGGGTGGAATGGTTTTTAAAGAGATTTAATGTAGATATATGTTTCATTCAGGAGCACAATTATAAGTTTGGTTGTGAGTTGTCTTTGAAAGGATATAAGTTGTATGTGAGTGGCTCTTTGAGGTTGAAAGGTGGGGTTGCTGTGGCTGTAAAGGAAACCAGTCCATTGCGTATTTTGGGGTGGGAGGAGGGGGGGGAGGGTCGTGAGGGTGGAGGGGGAGTGGGGTGCAACGAGGGTTTGTTTTATAGGAGTGTATATGCCGGCGGAGGGCAACGCACGAGTTAAGGAGAACTTTGTGAGAGAATTTTTGATGTACTATTTAAGGGGTTTACCTTTAGTCACTGTAATAGGGGGAGATTGGAATTGTGTTATTAGGGGGGGGGATGTGGAACCGAGGGGGGCGGGGTGTATGTTGGGCTTGTTACGTAATGTGTTTGGAGACGTGGGGGTTTCGGATGTTGTGGGGAGGGGGGGTTGGCAGGTTGAGTATACGTTTGTCAGACGGGGTTATGCTGCAAGATTAGATAGGATCTATGCAACGGAAGCTGTACGTGTGTTGGGAGTCAGGACTTTTGATGTGGGGTTTTCTGATCATAGGGCAGTTATAGCAGATCTTGATTGGGAAGGTATGGTTAGGATACAATCGGGTTTCTGGAAATTAAATGCAAGACTCGTGAGGAGTGAGGAGGTGAGTATGGCTTTTGGGGAATGGTGGCAAACTTTTTGGGATTCTAGAGCGGTAGGGTCGTGTGTTTTAGAATGGTGGGAAAGGCACGCTAAGCCGGGTATAGCAGGTTTCTATAAGAGGAAGGGAAGGGAAGAGGCAGGGTGGAGGTATGGGTTGCAAAACTATTTTGAATATCAGCTGAATGAGTGTTATGAGGAAGGGGGGGGGCGGCAGTACGGTCACATGGTGCAACTCAAGGAAAGGTTGGCTGAGTTACATAATGGTAGGTTTGATGCACTACGTGTAAGAGCGGGAATGGAGGCTGTGCTGTGGGGTGATAAACCTTCGGGAAGTGTTTTGCGAGGTTTTCGGGTAAGGCAGAGGGATTCGACTATTTTAAACTTGGAGGTAAGTGAAGATATGGGTGGTTATCACAAGGGACAGGTACTGAATACTACAGAAGGCATGAGCAATTATGCTGATTTCTGGTTCCGAAAGAAGTGGGAGAAGGGGGAGGAGGGCGATGCTATTGAGGTGTGGGGGGGGAGGGGTTTAGGGTCATGTGAAGAGGAGGGCATGGGGATGGGAGGTGAGATTAGCATGGGGGAAGTTGAGGAGGCTGTGTTCAATATGAGTACTGGAAAGGCGCCGGGTATAGATGGGATATCAAATGATTTTTATAGAATTCAATGGGAGCACATTAAGTACTGTCTGGTGAGGGTCATGAATTGTATGCGACGAGAGGGAAAGTTAGAACAAACTCAGAGAACGGGTGTAGTCGTCTTAGTACGCAAAAAGCAAGAGGGAAGAGTATTGAGTGAGTACAGAGCTATTTCGCTAATGTGTGCCGACTACAAGATTTTCGCGAAGATATTGGGCAATAGGATGAAGAAGGTGTTAGGTGGGGTTATTCATGAGGGGCAGATGGGTATTCCGGGCAGAAGCATGAGAGATGGGCATGGCCGCATTAGGGATTTTTTGGAGGGTTGCAGCGGGGGAGGGCTGTTGGGCATTGATTGGGAAAATGCATACGACTGTGTAGATAGGAATTTTCTGAGGGCTAGTTTGTTGCATCTCGGTTTTGGCATGGGAGTGGTGAGGTGGGTTGATACAATGTATTCGTCCGCAATGGTGCGAGTACAAATTAATGGTAGGTTGGGAAGGCCTGTAAGGATGGAGAGGGGTTTGAGACAGGGATGTCCCCTGTCTCAGATATTGTTTGCGTGTATGCAGCATCCTTTTTATGGGCTCGTTGAGGGGAGGGGGAATTTAAACGGGGAAAAGGATGGGTATATAGATGTGGTGGGGTATGTGGATGATACCACTATTCTGCTGGCAGGAGTGGAGGGATTGCGTACGGTGGAAAGTGTGTTGGAGCTTTTCGGGAGGGCATCAGGCATGCGGGTGAACAGAGCAAAATCAAGTTTGCTGGAGGTGGGTGCCTGGGTGGGGGGGGGCTTGGGGTTGGAGTTTGGGTGGGAAGTAGTGGATAGGCTAAAAATTTGTGGAGTTATATATATGGCAGATGCGCAGGAGGCTAGGCAGGTGAATTCGGAGGTGGTGGTGGAGAAGGCAGTAAAAAGGTTAAGGAGTTTACGGGCGGGGGACGTCACCCTACAACAGCGGGCGATAATTGTAAATTCATTAGTTTATAGTAAAGTATGGAGTATGGCCGTGGTGTACCCAATGAGGACTCCAGACATACATGAGATTCAGAGGAGGGCATTACGTTATGTTTGGGGTTTCGGGAGGGCATGGCTAAGCAAGGAGGTGGTGATGTCAAATATACGCAGTGGAGGAGTAGGTCTTTTAGCGTTGGGGCCGAGAGTAAAGGCTTTATATGTGAAACAAAGGTTCGTTAGGGAGGGGGGGGAAAGAGGGGTTAGAGTGGGAAAAGTGATGAAGGATGTGCGGAGATGGTGGAGCGGAAAAGAATTAATTGAATGCGAGGATATGCTGAGGTTATTGTTATTGATTAGGGAGGTGGAAAAACTTAGGGTGGGGCGTTTGGTGACGATGAGTAGAAGGCCGGAAATCATACAGGGGGTATCGGTTTATCCCTTGTATGATTGGGGTATGATATGGGATGACTTTCGAAAGCTTAAGTTAATGCCGAGAGTAAGGGAGTTTGTATATAGGTTTCTAATGGGGATATTAGCATCGAAAGCTGTTTTGTGTTCAATGGGATTGGTGAGGGAACAGACCTGCGATCACTGTGGAGAACAGGAAACAGCTTTTCATGCGGTTTATTTCTGTGAAGAGTTGAGGGAGGTAAGGGTGTGGTTAGCGAAGGTTTTTAGGTTGATGGGTGGGGGTAATGTAGAAACCCTGAGAGCCTTAACATTAGAAGTACGAGGGGTCTCCAGAGAAGTGAAAAGGGCAATTATGTATGTAGTGGTGGATTTTCTGTATATTTCCTGGGGGATGAGGGACACGGGAGGAGGAAGAATTAGGATTAGAGCAATTGCGGCGGGCATATATAGAACGGTTTGCAGAAACAAACTTATTTACGGGGAACAGTGGAGGACACGTTTTCCGGAGACCTACTGCAAACTTACGGTCAATGGCCTCATTCAGTTGGCGAGATAATTATACGTAAAGGACTGGTTTCCTTTATAAGCGGGTTGCGTTAGTTTTTCGGAGGGAGAGTGCATAAGGTAAAGGACTGGTGAAGGAATGTGAGGGTCGGGAAGGTATGTACTGAGTGGTGCTGTGTTGACATGTAAGTTTTGTGTGAAAGATTTTGATTAGCCCAAAATTTGTATAAATTAGGTACTTGAGATTAAAAGAGTTATAGAAATCATTGTCCATGTTAGTCTAACAGTTGTTGCAAAGATAATTTTCTGGTATATAATTTCGCAGTTTTTTTACTGTAAATTTGTAGGGAATGTCTTTTTGCTTAAACGAGGTTTATATTCGTTTTACATAATTGTTTTCCATCACTTTTGTAATGTTATTAAGTTTCGTAGCTGAGGCAACGTATGCTGTAAGAACTTTTGCAGTTGTTGATGCTTTATATGCTTATGCAATTTTGTGTAATGCTTAATTTTGTTATAGGGAAATGTTTTAGGATAATTACTAGACTTTGTTCTTAAGTTAAATCTCATAATCAGTTGCATGTATATAGTAAAGTTACGAAAATTTATGTTTGATCACTGCTGTGATCAATATGTGTGTGAATGATGTGTGTGTATTTATAAATGATTTTCATGGGGGGGAGGTCCCCCCTCCAACAGTTTTGTGTGTATGTGTCAGATATATTATCATTTTGTATAATGTGTGTCAGTGCATGGTGTGTATGTATTTTGCGTGTTTCATAATTATTTCTCTTGCGCTTGATATAATTCTTGGTAATCTTGTCCAGTGCCTGTATTATTGTGGTTTTTAATAATTTATACTACCTTGTAATTATGATGTTATGTAGTCCAAGTATAAGGATACATGTTTGATGATATTTCATTTCTTTATGTATTAATGTTTAAGGCTTACTTTTGTTATAATGTTATACGTACGGTTGTATGCTTTTATATGATATTTCATCATGTATGGTTTAGGGAAATACGAGTTGGCTTAGGTGTAAATATCGGGTATGTGCTGCAGCGTACCTTATAAGGTGTATTATGTTCATGTATTATGTTTTGTATACCCGTTTAATGAAGGATGGAGTTTTATATATTTAATATGTTGTTATATGACGTTTTAAATAAAATATAAAAAAAAAAAAGAGGTATCTAGCTCACTCATAAGCCTCTTCACTTCGACCTCGGTTGTGTGTACTGTGACCAGCACATGGTGGTGTACCCCACCTCTCCGTCTTTCTGGAGCCCCTTCTGTCTCCTCTGTGAACACTTCTTTGAATCACTTATTGAGTTCCTCACATACTTCATTGTCATTTCTTGTTGTCTTTTCTCCTTTCTTCCTTAGCCTGATTACCTGGTCCTTGACTGTTGTTTTCTTCCTGATGTGGCTGTATAATAGCTTCGGGTTAGATTAGGCTTTTGCTGCTATGTCGTTTTCATATTGACGTTGGGCCTCCCTTCTTATCTGTGTATATTCGTTTCTGACTCTACGACTGCTCTCCTTATTCTCCTGGGCCCTTTGCCTTCTATAGTTCTTCCATTCCCTAGCACACTTGGTTTTTGCCTCCTTGCATCTTTGGGTGAACCATGGGCTCATCCTGGCTTTTTCATTATTCCTGTTTCCCTTGGGTAAAAACCTCTCCTCAGCCTCCTTGCACATTGTTGCTACATATTCCATCATCTCATTAACTGGCTTCCCTGCCAGTTCTCTGTCCCACTGAACCCCGTTCATGAAGTTCCTCATTCCTGTGTAGTCCCCTTTCCTGTAGTTTGGTTTCATTTGTCCTGGCCTTCCTGCTTCCCCCTCCACTTGTAGCTCTACTGTGTATTCGAAGCTCAAAACCACATTATCGCTGGCCCCAAGGGGTCTTTCATATGTGATGTCCTCAATATCTGCACTACTCAATATCATCCTCTCCTCTCTCTCTTGTAGTGTCCCTTACGTGTTGGTACATGAAGTTTTCCAGTACCACCTCCATCATCTTAGCCCTCCATGTATCTTGGCCCCCGTGTGGCTCCAAGTTCTCCCATTCGATCTCCTTGTGGTTAAAGTCGCCCATGATCAGGAGCTTTGCCCTGCATGCATGAGCTCTTCTGGCCACTGCAGCCAGTGTGTCAACCATCGCTCTATTGCTCTCGTCATGCTCTTGCCTTGGCCTCCTGCTGTTCTGTGGTGAGTTAAACATCACTGCAATTATCACCTTGGGACCTCCAGAGAGAAGAGTTCCCGCTATGCAATCACTTTCTTCTCCGCTGTCTCCTCTCTCCAGCTCATCAAAATTCCATCTGTGTTTGATCAGCAATGCCACTCCTCCACCCCCGCTGTTCCTTCTGTCCTTCCTCAGGATCTGGTATCCCGTTGGAAAGATGGCATCTGTTATCATACCTGTAAGCTTGGTTTCTGTGAGCGCTATGATGTCTGGTGATGCCTCTTTGACTCTTTCTTGCCACTCCTCCCACTTGTTTGTTATTCCATCAGTGTTTGTGTACCATACCTTCAGTTTCCTTTCCAACACTGTGGTTTGGGGGCCTGTGGGGGAGGGAGACCTGGTAGCATACTGTGGGATTCTATGGTTGGGGGTTGGGTGGAAGCTGTGGATATGTATTGTATTGTGTGTTGGGATGGTGTGATAGGTTGTGGGGTTCTGAGGATAGTTGTGTGTGTGCTTGCCCTTGCTGCTCTGTTCTGCTCTGACTGACCTCTGATGGTTCCATCCTTGTCTCCTTTCCTAGCTCCTTTCGCTTTTTTGTCCTCTCCCTCAGCTGCTGTCTCTCTGTTTGTGTTCTGTCTCTGTCTAGGAACACCTTCTTGTACTCTTCCGAGCTTTTCAAGAGTGGTTTCTCTTGGAGGATCCTGTTCTGCACTGTTTCTGTCCTGAGAATCAACTTGATCGGTCGGTTTCTCCCCTTCAAGTACCCCCTTATTCCCTGAAAATTTACAATCTCGTCCATGTCTTCTCCCCCTATTTCCGTGATGATTTTCCCAACCTCCTTTCTTTCTTCCTCCCGTCTTTCAGTGTGTGTCCTTTCCTCTTTCTCCTGAAGCCCATGGATAAACACTGATTTTGCCATTTCCTCCTCCCATTGCCTCTTCCTCTGTGACTCTGGTTCCTGTCTGTATGTGGTCATTTTCTCCCTTGATTTTTCCAGTGGCTCTTGGCAGCATGGATGTGCCTCAGCATTCGACCTATCTCCCTCTCCATCTGCACCCAGCTGCTCTACTCTTCCACTCCCTGGCTCTTCTTTGCAGGCTGATATGACCTTAGCATAATTCATATCTTCTTCCTTCCTGTTCAGCCTCTCAGCTTCGTATGGTGTGTCTTTTCTGGTCACTGCCCCTGAGACTTGCTTAAGCCTGTTTACCTCAAATTCGAGGACCTTTACCCTGGCTACTGCAGTTTCGACTTGTGCCTCCCAATTCTTCGTCTCCTTCTCCAACCTCTTCTCCCATTTCACAGAGAGCTCTTTCTCTATTTTTTCAGAAAACTTTCCTAATTTTCTCTCCCATTCTTGCTCTATCTTTTTCCACTGTTCCTCCAACCATTCCTCTCTACCAGTACCATTGTCATCTGATCCCTGATTCCTGCGAGTCCCAACCATTTTTTTTTTTAGTGAGAGAGAGAGAAAGAGAGAAAGGAAAAGGGGGGAGAGAGTGAGAGAGAGGGAGAAAGAGAGAGAAGGAGAGGGTAGAAGGAGAGAGGGGGAAAGAAGGGAAAAGGGGAGAGAGAAAGTGAGAGAGAGGGAAAAGGTAAGAGAGAGAGGGGGGAGTGACTCGAGTATGGAACATATTCGTACAACATTATGATGTCAACGGGATAAAGTCAGTTAATCAGATGAAAATGCTGGCCCACAGATGGCTCCAACTTCCTCCTGTTCCTTACTTGTATGTTTCATAACAATAAAAATGCTTTCAAATGAGCTGATGTAGGTAACAGCTCTTAACTTGTCAAAGTTAGGAATCTTTAACCTGTAAATAGATTGTCAATGAAGCTAGGGATCCTTAACCTAACCTTGTCAAACCTTGTGTAAAGAGAGAGAGAGAGAGAGAGCTGGGAAAGAAGTTGATATCCTTGGGGTGAAATTTGACTCCAAACTGACCATGAAGAACCATGTTGTGAATCTTGCAAACAAGGCAGCCAGGAAGCTTACAGCACTTCGCCGTATCTCGCATCTGCTTGGCAGTAGGGGTTGCAAGATCTTGTACGAGGCACTTGGTTTGCCTGCCCCCCATCTCATCTGCGACTGCTTGACAGAGTAGAGAACAGAGCAAGACGTCTCATCTCTCGCCTGGACTCATCCTGGATAGATCTGTCATTTCAGCAGAGCCTTCAACATAGGAGGGATGTGGGTGGCCTTACTGTTATGTACAAGGCCAATATTGTCAAAATACCACACTTGGATCCACTTCGAGGACAGCGTGAAACAAGCTTTTATGCCACAAGACGGGCAGAAAGCAGCAACTTCACTCTGGCTGCACCCTTCTCCAGAACATCACTCCATCTGAGATCATACATACCCAGGATGACTCGAGTATGGAACACATTCGTACATCATAATGATGTCAACGAGATAAAGTCAGTTGATCAAATGAAAATGCTGGCCCACAGATGGCTCCAACTTCATCCTGTTCCCTACCTGTATGTCTCATAACAATAAAAATACTTTCAAATGAGCTGATGTACGTAACAGCTCTTAGCTTGTCAATAAAGTTAGGAATCCTTAACCTGTAAATAGCTTGTCAATAAAGCTAGGGATTCTTAACCTTGTCAAACCCTGTGTAAAAAAAAAAAAAAAAAAAACAAGTTCCTGATCCAGCAAGGGACCCTCCTTGGCTAGCTGCAAGAACTGTGTCAAAACTGTCAGTGGTGACAATAAGGCAGTTGGAGGTGCATTACCTACTTAAATCGCTTGACCAAGAAAAGGCTGTGGGCCCAGACAAGTTGAGCCCAAGATTGTTGAGAAGATGTGCAGACCAGCTAGCAGCACCTCTAACTCGCATCTTTCAGCACTGCCTAGTACAGTGTAAATGGCCCTCTCTATGGAAAGAGGCAAATGTACTCCCTCTTCACAAAAAGAAGAGCAGAGCAGAAATCAGCAACTATAGACCAGTGTCACTCCTGTCAATCACTGGTAAGATCCTTGAGACAATAATCTCAAGACAAATGACAGAGTTTTTTGACTACCACTCACTACTTTGTGATCGTCTATATGGTTTCAGGAAAGGTTACTCTGCTGCTGATCTGTTGTTAAACCTCTCCACTAAGTGGCACCAGTCACTGGATGAATCCAAAGTCAGCTGTGTGGTAGCACTGGACATTGGTGGCGCTTTCGACCGGGTGTGGCACCAGGGCCTCTTAGCAAAACTTCAAGCACTGGGAATTGCAGGCTCTATGCTATGTCTCCTCAGTGATTACCTTCATGGTAGATCTCTAAGTGTAGTTCTCAATGGAACGGAATCAGCAAGACATCCTATTGGGGCAAGTGTTCCACAAGGAAGCGTGCTGGGTCCATTGTTATGGAATGTCTACTTCAACGACCTTCTTCATCTCATCCCAGAAACACATGCATATGCAGACGACTGAACACTGACATTCACTTATCCAAGAGAAGAAATGCCAGCTGCTCTGAGCTACATCAATCACCAGCTGAGAGCTATATCAGCTTACCTGGAGTTTACCTGGAGAGAGTTTCGGGGGTCAACGCCCCCGCGGCCCGGTCTGTGACCAGGCCTCCTGGTGGATCAGCGCCTGATCAACCAGGCTGTTGCTGCTGGCTGCACGCAAACCAACGTACGAGCCACAGCCCGGCTGATCAGGAACTGACTTTAGGTGCTTGTCCAGTGCCAGCTTGAAGACTGCCAGGGGTCTGTTGGTAATCCCCCTTATGTGTGCTGGGAGGCAGTTGAACAGTCTCGGGCCCCTGACACTTATTGTATGGTCTCTTAACGTGCTAGTGACACCCCTGCTTTTCATTGGGGGGATGGTGCATCGTCTGCCAAGTCTTTTGCTTTCGTAGTGAGTGATTTTCGTGTGCGAAATAGATGGCAAGTAACATTTGCACCTGAGAAAATGCAAATGATGATCGTCTCTAGGCACTATGATGGTAATGCTGGTGCAGTAGTAAGGATGAATGGGAGGGTGTTGGCACATGGAGAAGAAGTTGATATCCTTGCGGTGAAATTTGACTCCAAACTAACCATGAAGAACCATGTTGTAAATCTTGCAAATAAGGCAGCCAGGAAGCTTACAGCACTTCGCCGTATCTCGCATCTGCTTGACAGTAGGGGTTGCAAGATTCTGTACGAGGCACAAGTACGCTCACACCTTGAGTATGCTCCACTTTCTTGGTTTGCCTTCCCCCCCCCTCTCTCTCATCTGCGACTGCTTGACAGAGTGGAGAACAGAACAAGACGTCTCATATCTCGCCTGGATCCATCCTGGATAGATCTGTCATTTCAGCAGAGCCTTCAACATAGGAGGGATGTGGGTGACCTTACTGTTATGTACAAGGCCAATATTGTCAAAGTACCACACTTGGATCCACTTCGAGGACAGCGTGAAACAAGCTTTTATGCCACAAGACGGGCAGAAAGCAGCAACTTCACTCTGGCTGTACCCTTCTCCAGAACATCACTCCATCTGAGATCATATATACCCAGGATGACTCGAGTATGGAACACATTGTGTGTGTGTGTGTGTGTGTGTGTGTGTGTTGTGGGGTGTGTGTGTGTGTGTGTGTGTGTGTGTGTGTGTGTGTGTGTGTGTGTACTCACCTAATTGTACTCACCTAATTGTGGTTGCAGGGGTCGAGACTCAGCTCCTGGCCCCGCCTCTTCACTGATCGCTACTAGGTCCTCTCCCTCTCTGCTTCCTGAGCTTTGTCATACCTCTTCTTAAAACTATGTATGGTTCCTGCCTCCACTACTTCACTTGCTAGGCTATTCCACTTCCTGACGACTCTATGACTGAAGAAATACTTCCTAACGTCCCTGTGACTCGTCTGAGTCTTCAGCTTCCAGTTGTGACCCCTTGTTTCTGTGTCCCCTCTCTGGAACATCCTATCTCTGTCCACCTTGTCTATTCCCCGCAGTATCTTGTATGTCGTTATCATGTCTCCCCTGACCCTTCTGTCCTCCAGTGTCGTCAGTCCGATTTCCCTCAACCTTTCCTCGTACGACATTCCCCTGAGCTCTGGGACTAGCCTTGTTGCAAACCTTTGTACTTTCTCTAACTTCTTGACGTGCTTGACCAGGTGTGGGTTCCAGACTGGTGCTGCATACTCCAGTATGGGCCTAACATACACAGTGTACAGTGTCTTGAACGATTCCTTATTAAGGTATCGGAACGCTATTCTCAGGTTTGCCAGGCGCCCGTATGCTGCAGCAGTTATTTGGTTGATGTGTGCCTCCGGTGACGTGCTCGGTGTTATGGTCACCCCAAGGTCTTTCTCCCTGAGTGAGGTCTGTAGTCTTTGTCCACCTAGCCTATACTCTGTCTGCGGTCTTCTTTGCCCCTCCCCAATCTTCATGACTTTGCATTTGGCAGGGTTGAATTCGAGAAGCCAGTTTCTGGACCACATGTCCAGCCTGTCCAGGTCTCTTTGCAGTCCTGCCTCATCCTCATCCGATTTAATTCTTCTCATCAACTTCACATCATCTGCGAATAGGGACACTTCAGAGTCTATTCCTTCCATCATGTCGTTCGCATATATCAAAAATAGCACTGGTCCTAGAACTGACCCCTGTGGGACCCCGCTCGTCACAGGCGCCCACTGTGATACCTCTTCACGTACCATGACTCGTTGTTGCCTCCCTGTCAGGTATTCCCTGATCCATTGCAGTGCCCTCCCTGTTATATGCGCCTGATCCTCCAGCTTCTGCACTAATCTCTTGTGGGGAACTGTGTCAAAGGCCTTCCTGCAGTCTAGGAAAATGCAATCAACCCACCCCTCTCTCTCGTGTCTTACTTCTGTTACCTTGTCATAAAACTCCAGAAGGTTTGTGACACAGGATTTGCCTTCCATGAACCCATGCTGGTTTTCATTTATAATCTTGTTCCGTTCCAGGTGTTCCACCACTCTCCTCCTGATAATCTTCTCCATGACTTTGCACACAATACATGTCAGAGACACAGGTCTGTAGTTTAGTGCCTCATTTCTGTTTCCTTTCTTAAATATGGGGACTACATTTGCTGTCTTCCATTTCTCAGGTAGTTGCCCAGTTTCAAGGGATGTGTTGAAGATTGTGGTTAGGGGCACGCACAGCATCTCTGCTCCTTCTCTAAGGACCCATGGGGAGATGTTGTCCGGTCCCATCGCCTTTGAGGTATCAAGGTCACTTAGCAGCTTCTGCACCTCCTCCTCGGTTGTTCGTATGTGTGTGTGTGTGTGTGTTGTGTGTGTGTGTGTGTGTGTGTGTGTGTGTACTCACTCACCTAGTTGAGGTTGCAGGGGTCGAGACTAAGCTCCTGGCCCCGCCTCTTCACTGGTCGCTACTAGGTCACTCTCCCTGAACCGTGAGCTTTATCATACCTCTGCTTAAAGCTATGTATGGATCCTGCCTCCACTACATCGCTTCCCAAACTATTCCACTTACTGACTACTCTGTGGCTGAAGAAATACTTCCTAACATCCCTGTGATTCATCTGTGTCTTCAACTTCCAACTGTGTCCCCTTGTTACTGTGTCCAATCTCTGGAACATCCTGTCTTTGTCCACCTTGTCAATTCCTCTCAGTATTTTGTATGTCGTTATCATGTCCCCCCTATCTCTCCTGTCCTCCAGTGTCGTCAGGTTGATTTCCCTTAACCTCTCCTCGTAGGACATACCTCTTAGCTCTGGGACTAGTCTTGTTGCAAACCTTTGCACTTTCTCTAGTTTCTTTACGTGCTTGGCTAGGTGTGGGTTCCAAACTGGTGCCGCATACTCCAATATGGGCCTAACGTACACGGTGTACAGGGTCCTGAACGATTCCTTATTAAGATGTCGGAATGCTGTTCTGAGGTTTGCCAGGCGCCCATATGCTGCAGCAGTTATTTGGTTGATGTGCGCTTCAGGAGATGTGCCTGGTGTTATACTCACCCCAAGATCTTTTTCCTTGAGTGAGGTTTGTAGTCTCTGGCCCCCTAGACTGTACTCCATCTGCGGTCTTCTTTGCCCTTCCCCAATCTTCATGACTTTGCACTTGGTGGGATTGAACTCCAGGAGCCAATTGCTGGACCAGGTCTGCAGCCTGTCCAGATCCCTTTGTAGTTCTGCCTGGTCTTCGATCGAATGAATTCTTCTCATCAACTTCACGTCATCTGCAAACAGGGACACCTCAGAGTCTATTCCTTCCGTCATGTCGTTCACAAATACCAGAAACAGCACTGGTCCTAGGACTGACCCCTGTGGGACCCCGCTGGTCACAGGTGCCCACTCTGACACCTCGCCACGTACCATGACTCGCTGTTGTCTTCCTGACAAGTATTCCCTGATCCATTGTAGTGCCTTCCCTGTTATCCCTGCTTGGTCCTCCAGTTTTTGCACTAATCTCTTGCTAGTAAATCGACCGGGCCTATTCTACGGTCAATGTTCAGAAATTTGTGGAGGTAACCACAGATTTATACCAATATTAATTGAAAGGATCTCGGTAGACTCTTTCTTGAACTGAATTTCTAGAAATTCATAATTAATCTTCTCTCCAGATAACTTATAGAAGTTTAGGTCTTTTAAACCTAAAATAGTAGTTCTCCTACTTCTAGAGACTAAAATTAGTTAAAAAATAACATTAGTTTGTCAGATTAAAGTTATCATATTTATATTTTTGAATGCCTCAAATAGGACCTTTGCTCTGATTTAATCTTTTTCTAATATTTACTCTTGGGTGTATTTTATTCTTTATCATTAATTTCTTCTATAAACTTCCAATTAAAACAGAAACTTTCACCCACACATCAACAATTCTAGAAAAACCCTGAAAATGATAGCGAGACTATTTTCCATTTTTGAACCATCCTCAAGTATTCTTTCACTTAATCTAAACTGAATATCAACATTCTTAGGGTTCCTATTTGTTCCAATTCTCTTCTGAACCTCACCATCCCGATGACTTTATTTGTGATTTAAAATTGTATCTACCCTTCACAGTGAGTTTAAGACAATTTTAGGACCCTCTAATCCAGGTTTATCATTTTTATTTGTTTCATTATTTAGCTTCATTCTTTTTAATAACTCTCTTGGTCTCCTTCCTTATATCTTTACCAGATCCAGGCATCTAACAATAACTCTAACCTTGGCTTTACCTTTATGACTGACCTTTATTTTGTTTGGGTGACTAAACCACACCCAGCACATGTTTGCCCACTTAGTGCCCCAGGGAACCCCAAATGTGCTCATACCTTTTATAGTTCTCATCGAGACAATTAGGAATATTATTCGACCAGGCACATTGGCCATCCGACTTGCAGCAAACATAATTGCAGGTCACCTCCTCCTTACTTTACTTGGGAGGATAGGGCCCTCTTTATCCCCTAAATTATTAATTTTTCTCATTTTAGCCCAAATTCTTCTCCTTATACTAGAGTCTGCTGTTGCAATCATTCAATCCTATGTATTTGCAGTTCTCAGAACTCTTTATGCCAGTGAAGTAAATTAATGTCATCACATAGACACCATGCCTTTCATTTAGTTGACATAAGACCTTGACCCTTGACCGGATCAATTAGAGCTATGCTTTTAACATCGGGTCTCATCAAATGATTTCATCAATTTAATCCAGATCTCCTCTTTTTTAGATTTATTCCTATTTTTTTAACCATAATTCAGTGATGACGAGATGTGACTCGAGAAGGAACGTATCAAGGACTTCATACCCAAGCCGTCATAAAAGGCCTCCGGTGAGGAATAATTTTGTTCATCGTCTCTGAGGTACTATTTTTCTTCTCATTTTTTTGGGCTTTCTTTCATAGAAGTCTTGCACCTACAATTGAAATTGGAATATTTTGACCACCTGAAGGTATCCAACCTTTCAATCCTTTCCAAGTTCCCCTACTTAATACAACTATTTTACTTTCATCAGGAGCGACAGTAACTTGAGCACATCACGCAATCCTTAACTCTCGCCATTACGAAGCTATCCAAAGTCTAGGATTAACCATCCTCCTTGGAGCTTACTTCACTTCCCTTCAGGCATATGAATATTTAGAAGCATCTTTCTCTATCACAGACTCAATTTACGGAACTAGTTTTTTTTGTAGCAACCGGATTTCACGGTCTTCACGTAATCATCGGAACTTCATTTTTAACAGTTTGTTTTTATCGCCTCTTCAAGTGCCACTTTTCTAATAATCACCACTTTGGATTTGAGGCTGCAGCTTGATATTGGCATTTTGTTGATGTAGTTTGATTATTCCTTTATGTTTTTATTTACTGATGAGGAAGATAATTTTTTAGTATTAATGGTACATCTAGCTTCCAACTAGAAAGTCTAATTGTTTAGAAAAATTAATTCTAACTATCAACCTAATCGTCCTTCTTACCCTCTCAATTACAACTCTAATTATGATTTTATCCTCAATTCTGTCGAAAAAAACTATTATAGACCGAGAAAAAATATCCCCATTTGAATGCGGGTTTGACCCTAAAACTTCAGCTAGACTACCTTTTAGGATTCGGTTTTTCCTCATTGCTGTAATTTTCCTAATTTTTGATGTAGAAATTACATTAATTCTTCCCTTAGCCCATATCTCCCCCTTCACAGATATTTTCTCTTGAAGATCTACAGGATTATTTTTTCTCCTAATCCTTCTCTCAGGCCTCTATTATGAATGATATAAAGGTGCCTTAGAGTGATCCAACTGGAAATGTAGTCAATAATGACATATGAGTTGCATTCATAAAGTGTTTATAAACCTTTTTCAAATTAGAAAGCGAAAGATTGCGTTTAGTTTTGACCTAAATTTTGGTTCCCAAACCTCTAATTTATTTTGACAGAAGCCAAAACCAGAGGCATATTACTGTTAATGATAAAATTGAATTTTCTTTCCTGTCAAAGAGAATTAGGCCAGCGAAAAAGCTTCTAACTTATTTCCCGAGCGGTTAAATTCCGTTCGCTTCTCTTTTTTATAGTGTATAAAACATATTACATTTTCAATGTAAAGCTGGAGATTTTTTCTTCTAAAAATATCACTTACAGGTTAATAACCACCTTTGCAGCTTCAATGCAAAATTCTAATTTAAAATATATAAGTAAATTAGATAAAAATAAAAAACATAACAATAATTCAAATAAAGAATCCTTTTATATAAATTATAATCATATTCTCCTGTCTTAATTGTAAGTAAACAGAACCTTTTATTATCCCACCAAATCCTCCCTCACCTCCAAAATATTCTGACCAACCTTTATCCCCAATCTTGAAAAAAGACTCCCCACTCCTTAATCTTCAGCGGGACACCCTAAAAGTCGACAAAATTGGTATAAACCATATAGATCCTATAAACATAACATAGGAATAAAACCTAACAGACTTTAACCTAGTTCTTGACCTAACCATGTTAACTACATAAGAGCCCCTAATCCTCTCACTAATAAAGCCAAAATTTTAAAAGGGAATCTCAAACAAATCATATAAGGTTCTGGGAATGCTACTCAAGCTAAAATACACCCCCCTACTACCGCCCCAACCCTTAATATTATTATTCCCTTCAACATTTTTCTATGATTTTCCCTAACAAATATTACAGACCTTATATTAGAAAAACTCCTTATTCTATAATAGATTAATCGAAATGTGTAACATACTGTCAAACGCCTTCATGCAGTCCAAGAAAATGCAATCCACCCACCCCTCTCTCTCTTGTCTTACTGCTGTCACCATGTCATAGAACTCCAGTAGGGTTGTGACACAGGATTTCCCGTCTCTGAAACCATGTTGGCTGCTGTTGATGAGATCGTTCCTTTCTAGGTGTTCCACCACTCTTCTCCTGATAATCTTCTCCATGATTTTGCATACTATACATGTCAGTGACACTGGTCTGTAGTTTAATGCTTCATGTCTGTCTCATTTTTTAAAGATAGGGACTACATTTGCTGTCTTCCATGCCTCAGGCAATCTCCCTGTTTCGATAGATGTATTGAATATTGTTGTTAGGGGTACACATAGCGCCTCTGCTCCCTCTCTCAATACCCATGGGGAGATGTTATCTGGCCCCATTGCCTTTGAGGTATCTAGCGCACTCAGAAGCCTCTGTGTGTGTGTGTGTGTGTGTGTGTGTGTGTGTGTGTGTGTGTGTGTGTGTGAGTGTGTGTATACGCACCTATTTGTGGCTGCGAGGGTCGAGTCACAACTCAGTGTGTTAACGGTGTAGATTTTCTAAACCTCCGTCCAAAAACAAAACGAGAGTTTTCTCATATTGTTGAGGATGATGCAGTGCGGGTTTACAACATATTCAACGTAAACTATATGACCAAAAGAACAGTATGACCTGAGACTCCTGTTATTTATGCTTCTTTAAATGAAGTTACTAAAGGAAACGCCTTTTTGCGAACACGTTCGCATTGTTGACTTAGTTTTTGATTTCTGCTAACCAGAACTCCTAAATTTTTCTCGTAATCGGAGTGATTAAAATCTTCATTAATTAGCTTATAAGTGCCATGGTATTTTCTTTTCCATCGCTTAAAACTTTGAATTTGTCTGTATTAAACTGCATCTGCCACTTCAACCACTGCGTCAGTCTATTCCAAACTTCTTGTAGCGCTCTAAGTGTCCTCGTTACAACTAATTTTACGACCTATTTTTGGTGTCAGCAAACTTGAATCCAAGTATATTACAGCTCTTATCTTGTAAATAATGTTACGAAATCTTAAGCTAACAATGGGAAACCCTTGTGTAAAGAGAGAGAGTGATGGCCAGAGAAAGATGGGCAGAGAGAGAGAGAGAGAGAGAGAGAGAGAGAGAGAGAGAGAGAGAGAGAGAGAGAGAGAGAGAGAGATGGACGAAGAAAATAATCTCAAGACAAATGACAGAGTTTTTTGACTATTACTCATTACTTTGTGACCGTCATTATGGCTTCAGGAAACGTTACTCTGCTGCTGATCTGTTGTTAAACCTCTCCACTAAGTGGCACTAGTCACTGGATGAATCCAAAGTCAGCTGTGTGGTAGCACTGGACACTGCTGGTGCTTTCGACCGGGTGTGGCACCAGGGCCTCTTAGCAAAACTGCAAGCACTGGGAGTTGCAGGCTCTACGCTATGTCTCCTCAGTGATTTCCTTCATGGTAGATCTCTAAGGGTAGTTCTCAATGGAACGGAATCAGCAAGACATCCTATTCGGGCAAGTGTTCTACAAGGAAGCGTGCTGGGACCATTGTTATGGAATGTC
This sequence comes from Cherax quadricarinatus, assembly GCF_038502225.1. Taxonomy (NCBI): domain Eukaryota; kingdom Metazoa; phylum Arthropoda; class Malacostraca; order Decapoda; family Parastacidae; genus Cherax; species Cherax quadricarinatus. The sequence continues at coordinate 15,981 of NW_027196355.1, read as the reverse complement.
TACTTCAATGACCTTCTTCATCTCATCCCAGAATCACATGCATATGCAGATGACTGTACAATGACATTCACTTATCCAAGAGAAGAAATACCAGCTGCTCTAAGCTACATCAATCACCAGCAAAGAGCTATATCAGCTTGGGGAAATAGATGGCAAGTAACATTTGCACCTGAGAAAACACAAATGATTTTAATGCCGGTGCAGTAGTAAGGATGAATGGGAGGGTGTTGGCACCTGGGGAAGAAGTTGATATCCTTGGGGAGAAATTTGACTCCAAATTGACCATGAAGAGCCACGTTGTAGATCTTGCAAACAAGGCAGCCAGGAAGCTTACAGCACTTCGCCGTATCTCGCATCTGCTTGACAGTAGGGGTTGCAAGATTATGTACAAGGCACAAGTACGCTCACACCTTGAGTATGCTCCACTTTCTTGGTTTGCCTGCCTCCCTCTCATCTGCAACTACTTGACAGAGTAGAGAACAGAGCAAGACGTCTCATCTCTCGCCTGGACCAATCCTGGATAGATCTGTCATTTCAGCAGAGCCTTCAACACAGAAGGGATATGGGTGGCCTTACTATTATGTACAAGGCCAATATTGTCAAAGTACCACACTTGGATCCACTTCGAGGACAGCGTAAAGCAAGCTTCTATACCAGAAGACGGGCAGAAAGCAGTAACTTCACTCCAGAACATCGCTTCATCTGAGATCATATATCCCCAGTATGACTCTAGTATGGAACACATTCGTACAGCATTATGATGTCAAAGAGACAAAGTCAGTTGATCAAATGAAAATGCTGGCCCACAGATGGCTCGAACTTCATACTGTTCCGTACTTGTATGTCTCATAACAATGAAAATACTTTCAAATGAGCTGATGTAGGTAACAGCTCTTAGCTTGTCAATAAAGCTAGGAATCCTTAACTTGTAAATAGCTTGTCAATAAAGCTAGAGATCCTTAACTTAATCTTGTCAAACCCTGTATACAAAAAGAGAGAGAGAGAGAGAGAGAGAGAGAGAGAGAGACAGACAGACAGACAGACAGACAGACAGACAGACAGACAGACAGACAGAAACAAGAAGAGACAGAGAGAGGGACTCAGAGAGAGAGAGAGAGAGAGAGAGAGAGAGAGAGGGACGGAGATACAAAGAAAGATGGACACATAGAGAGGGACCGAGAGCCAGACAACTGACAGACAGGAGACAGATAGATAGAGACAGACAAAAAAAAATGAAAATTCTGTACTCATCCACGGTAAAAATGTAAGGGGACAATATGGCCAGAAATCCTGATTCTCCAGGCTTAATACCACAAAAACTCCTAAATGTTCATTTTATATTTTTCATCTCAGACATCCATTACCGTTATGCATTGGACGACTCTCTCTCTCTCTCTGTCGGTCTGTCTTTCTGTCTCTATCTGTCTGTTTCTGTCTCCGTCTCTCTCTCTCTCTCTCTCTCTCTCTCTCTCTCTCTCTCTCTCTCTCTCTCTCTCTCTCTCCCTACCTCCCTCTCTCTTTGTCTTTGTCTGTCTGTGACTCTGTCTCTGTTTGTATGTCACACACACACACACACACGAGAAGGGCAAAGCTACTGATCATGGGTGACTTAAACCACAAGGAAATTGATTGGGAGAACTTGGAACCACATGGTGGCCAAGAAACGTTAATGGCTAAGATGAGAGAGAGAGGAGAGGATGAACCATCGAGACTGGACCTAGTATTCACCTTGAGTAGTGCCAGTGATCTTGTGCTTCTGAGCTTCGAATACATAGTAGAGTTACAGGTGGAAGGGGAAGCAGGAAGGGACGAACGAATGAAGCCAAGCAACAAGAAAGGAGACTACACAAGCATGAAGAACCTCCTGAATGGGGTTCAGTGTGACAGAGAACTGGCAGGGAAGTCGGTAAACGAGATGATGGAATATGTGACAACAGTATGCAAGGAAGCTGAGGAGAAATTTGTACCCAAGGGTAACAGGAATAACGAAAAAGCCAGGATGAGCCCGTGGTTCACTCAAAGGTGCAGGGAGGCCTAAACCAAGTGTGCTAGGGAATGGAAGAAGTATAGAAGGCAAAGGACCCAGAAGAATAAGGAAAGCAGTCGTAGAGCCAGAAATGAATATGCACATGTAAGAAGGGAAGCCCAAACACAATACGAGAATGACATAGTACCGAAAGCCAAATCTGACCCAAAGCTGTTGCACAGCCACATCAGGAGGAAAACAACAGTCAAGGAGCAGGTAATCAGGCTGAGGAAGGAAGGAAGGTAAGTCACAAAAAATGACAGCGAAGTATGTGAGGTGCTCAACATGAGATTCAAACAAGTGTTCACAGAGGAAACAGATGGTCTTCCAGAAAGGCATATACACATGTGCAACATGCGTATATAGTCCTTCTGTCTTCCATTATGTCCTTGAATTTGTATAGATAAAGTCACTTGATGGCGAGACGTCTACAATAAAGATACCCAGATGTTGCACATGTCTCTGAAGAGGGGTTGTTGAAGTTGTTCGGACAGATAGCGAGGATGGAATAAAATAAGATGTTTTGGGGGGGTGAATATGTCAGAAAGGGAATAAAGTTGACTGTGCGAGAGGGGCTTAGATATCCAACAAACGTGTGTGAGCTTGTTAAATACGAGTAACTGCAGGCAAGTGGTTTTTATGACTTGACGTTCTGTTGATATGTGAGCAAAGTAACATTTTGAAAGGGAATCGGGCAAACTGATTAACCTATCTTGAGTCCTGGAGGAGGGAAGTACAGTGCCTGTGCTCTGAACTGTAGTATCGAGGGTTATCTGGCAGGACACTGATGTAGTGGGGGACAGCTGGTTTGTTAAAAAATTTTTATTTTCCTTAAGACTTTGTTTTTTGCAATATCCTATTTTCACTTTTATTCATTAAAATTTGCTGCTTACTAGACTCATGCTGGTGTCTGCCTACTTGACTGCTATCTTCCTGACTTCTGTCTGCTACCTTCCTGTCTTCCGTCTGCTACCTTCCTGCCTTCTGTCTGCCACCTTCCTTCCTCCTGTCTGCTACCTTCCTGCCTTCTGTCTGTTACCTTCCTGCCTCCTGTCTACTACCTTCCTGCCTTCCGTTTGCTACCTTCCTGCCTCCTGTCTGCTACCTTCCTGCCTTCCGTCTGCTACCTTCCTGCCTCCAGTCTGCTACCTTCCTGCCTTCCGTCTGCTACCTTCCTTCCTCCTGTCTGCTACCTTCCTGCCTTCTGTCTGTTACCTTCCTGCCTCCTGTCTACTACCTTCCTGCCTTCCGTTTGCTACCTTCCTGCCTCCTGTCTGCTACCTTCCTGCCTTCCGTCTGCTACCTTCCTGCCTCCAGTCTGCTACCTTCCTGCCTTCCGTCTGCTACCTTCCTGCCTCCTGTCTGCTACCTTCCTGTCTTCTGGCTGCTACCTTCCTGCCTCCTGTCTGCTACCTTCCTGCCTCCTGGCTGCTACCTTCCTGCCTTCCGTCTGCTACCTTCCTGCCTTCCGTCTGCTACCTTCCTGCCTTCCGTCTGCTACCTTCCTGCCTTCCGTCTGCTACCTTCCTGCCTTCCGTCTGCTACCTTCCTGCCTTCCGTCTGCTACCTTCCTGCCTCCTGTCTGCTACCTTCCTGTCTTCTAGCTGCTACCTTCCTGCTTTCTGTCTGCTACCTTCCTGCCTTCTTGTTGCGGCCCCCTGCCAAACTAGCGGTTAAATAGTTAACCTGCCGGCCGGCAGTACCACTGGGTACGTCATCAAACCCAATGTGGGGACTGCTGAGCCGGCCTTAAAACAGTAAGTGCCTGAGCCCCTCTCGGTTCGCACCTAAGCAGTAGGTACCTGTCCACCTAAGGGTACACGTCTACTGGCTTCCGCAACAGTAAGTTCCTGAGTGCCTCACGGTGCGCATCTAAGCAGTAGGTACCTGACCACCTAAGGGTACACGTACTACTGGCTTAGGTAGAACCTACACACGTCTACTGTACCTGAGCACCTCACTGTACGCACCTAAGCAGTAGGTACCTGAACACCTAAGGGTACACGTCTACTGGCTTTAGAAACAGTATGTACCTGAGCGCCTCACTGTACGCACCTAAGCAGTAGGTACCTGAACACCTAAGGGTACACGTCTACTGGCTTCAGCAACATTAAGTACCTGAACTCCTCAGGGTACACATCTACGCAGTAGGTACCTGAACACCTAATCGTACCTATCTACTGGCGTTAGAAGAACCGCTCACCGCAGCTCACTGAGTCTGTTGGCCTCAGTTACTTGACGGCCGCATTCAGTGAGCTTGCAGCATGGTGTTCGGCTAGCGGTGTGTCAACCGGCTTTGGAGAGGATTTACTGGACTACCGGTGATGTCTGTGGACTCACCGTCTACGCTGATCAACTGTGGGCCGGAGTCATCGGATGCTGTTTAGTGGGACATTACATGAAGAAAAGGTTGGAGTGTTACACTGAACTGGGCCAGGACCGTAGTGTGACACTTAGGGACGTATGATGGAGTGGAACACTGAGATATGCACAGGACCGTAGTGGAACACTGAGATGAAAAGGGTGTCGTGTGACACTGAAGATGGCCTGGTTGTAGTGTACACTGAATAGTGTCATGTGACTGGCCTCGACCGGATAAGTGTCGTGAGAAACAGTTGACTTGTAATTTATTATTATACAAATGTTATTTATATTTATTATTTTAGCATATAGATATATATATATAGTGACACAGTAGTGTCAAGAAAGTTGTACCCTGTGTAGGGTTATGAATTATTTATTTTAGTAAAATGCTAATTATAATTTATTATAGTAACATGTACATATTATCATATGTTAGTTCAAATACCTCTAGACCAAGGAAAGTTGATTTTTATATTATATTAAAGATTAATTTATTTTAATGTGTGTATTTATGTATCCCGAACTCTTTATTACAAAAGGAGTAAATCTTACCATTCTGTTACCTTCCTGTCGCCTGGCTGCTACCTTCCTGTCGCCTGGCTGCTACCTTCCCGCTTTCTGTCTGCTACCTTCCTGTCTGCTACTTTCCTGCCTCCTGTCTGCTACTTTCCTGCCTCCTGTCTGCTACCTTCCTGCCTCCTGGCTGCTACCTTCCTGTCTGCTACCTTCCCGCTTTCTGTCTGCTACCTTCCTGTCTGCTACTTTCCTGCCTCCTGTCTGCTACTTTCCTCCCTCCTGGCTGCTACCTTCCTGTCTGCTACCTTCCTGCCTCCTGTCTGCTAATTTCCTGTCTGCTACCTTCCTGCCTCCTGTCTGCTACCTTCCTGCCTCCTGTCTGCTAATTTCCTGCCTCCTGTCTGCTAATTTCCTCCCTCCTGGCTGCTACCTTCCTGTCTGCTACCTTCCTGCCTCCTGTCTGCTACCTTCCTGCCTCCTGGCTGCTACCTTCCTGGCTGCTACCTTCCTGCCCCCTGGCTGCTACCTTCCTGCCTCCTGTCTGCTACCTTTCTGCCTCCTGGCTGCTACCTTCCTGGCTGCTACCTTCCTGCCTCCTGGCTGCTACCTTCCTGCCTCCTGGCTGCTACCTTCCTGGCTGCTACCTTCCTGCCTCCTGTCTGCTACCTTCCTGCCTCCTGTCTGCTACCTTTCTGCCTCCTGTCTGCTACCTTCCTGGCTGCTACCTTCCTGCCTCCTGGCTGCTACCTTCCTGCCTCCTGGCTGCTACCTTCCTGCCTCCTGGCTGCTACCTTCCTGCCTCTTGGCTGCTACCTTCCTGCCTCCTGGCTGCTACCTTCCTGCCTCCTGGCTGCTACCTTCCTTCCTTCTTTCCTCTGGCTTTTTCCTCGTAGTTGCTACCTTCTCCCTTCTCGCTCTTAACTTTCTGCTTCCGGCTTGCTTCCTGCTTCCAAGTTGCAACATTTCTGCCTGTTGCCACCTACATTCCTTAATTCTAATTGTTTTATTCGTGCTTCCTGGCTGCTTCATTCCTGTCTACATTTTGTCTTGGTACTTCATTTCTGCCTCTCAGTTCTTACCTTCGGCCTTATAGCTAATTCCTGGAATGAGACCCTTGTGCAACATTTTGGAATCTTTATTGAGGAAACGTTTGGCCACACAGTGGCTTCATCAACCCAATACAAAGAAGAACGGTGGAAATAGAGGAGAGATTGATTACCTCAAATTCCTCTTTTTCCACCTTTTTTCTTTCTATTGGACTGATGAAGCCACTGTTGCACATGTCTTTCCTTCTCTAACTTGTCGATTTTCTATATAATTTATTATAGCTAAATCCTTGCTGACTATTTGATGCTTCTTTTCTTCTTCCTGTCTGACACCTTCCCCTTCCTATGTGTTTCTTGGCTGTCGCCTTCTCGTCTCATTTCAACTAATTTCCTGCCTCCGGTCTCCTACATTCTCCTAGTTAATGCCTTCTGGCCAACTAGCTTCTTCCTTCCTGCCTTCATCCTGCTGAATATCTGCCTCCTTGCTTCTGCCTTCCTCTTCATGGGTGCCACCTTCCTGTTCCCTGACCCCCAGCTGCCTGCAACAACAATACAAACACACCTGGAGAGTTAGGGATGGGTTGGCCGTAGCCTCGCTAATGGTACTGTAAACACACCTCCTGGTTTACTACATTCATCACAGCTGCTCAACACCAGTATAATTCCTGTTTCTCAAGTAATATTGCCAATATATCTTACTTTGCCTTTCTGTCTCTACCTAGAGAAATCAAAGAAGTGACTTAGATATGAAAACAACTTATTCGGAAAGACATAGAGACATTTTTGTGAAAAATCTTCTGTCTAGGTAGCGAGAATTAATTAGAGAAAATACGTTTTCTTTAGACTGTAGAGCGCCAGAGCGTCGATGCACGAACCGCGGTTCGAGCCCCTCGTCCACCTTTCGGTTTATTCATTAGCAGTAATTTATTATAACTTATTTTGAGTACATAGACGATGTGGACTTGAAGGGGTAAGAATAGATTTATTCTCAAAATTCATGGTCCGAGGGAAGGAGTTCAGATGGATTGAAGTTGATGCCTCTGATGGAATATAATGCAGCAAGTATCACTTCCGATTCCTTCGTATTAGACGCCTGAACCCTGTGTTAGCCTAGACGGTAGAACGTCGGACTGTCAACATACGCACCGCGGTTCGAACCCCTCATCTATCCTTCTGTTTCTGTTTAATAATAATAATAATATGTATAATATATATATATATATATATATATATATATATATATATATATATATATATATATATATATATATATATATATATATATATATAAATATGTCGTGCCGAATATGTAAAACTGGTCAATTAGCAAGATCTCATTTAAAATTAAGTCCTTTCTGAAATTTTCTCTTATACGTTTAAAGATATATTTTTTTCATTAATGTTAATGTAAATTTTTTTAATTTTGCACCAAAAGAATCTTAGAAAACTTACCTAACCTTATTATAACAAGAACAATTTATTTTAGCCTAACCCAACTGAATATATTTTAAATACGTTTACAATAATTTAATACTAAACAAACACAATCAAATATATATTTTTCGTTAGGTTCAGAATGATTTTGGTGAAATTATTGCATATACAAATTTTCACTTGTCCTATATGGCAAGATGAGCGTTGCTATTTAAGCCAAGATCGCAAGTTCTGCCCAAGGAGGAATTGGGAACAGCTAACAGGAAATCTCCTGAGTGTGGTGCCTTCACTGCCAGGAGACGAACTTTGTCCTTTCCTGAGGCATTGGAGAGCATTGTGTTGGCGATTTTTTCCATGATCGGTTTGTCCCAGTGGAACTGTTTGTGTTCTTTGGGAGGAGCTGGTCTACTGGAGGAATCTGTAAGGGTGTCCCACCGAATCGCTGCTTCAGTAAACCTGGGGTCTTGAGCTCCTACCACGTCTCTCAAGCGTTCGGGAACAATCTTCCAGACTAATGCACTGGAAGCCAAACACGAAGACAGAAAAGCAGGTAAAGCAACATGCGTTGCTTTTCGCACCCCTATACCTCCCAGTCGCACTGAAAGGGTTGCCTGATCCCATTGCTGATCCTCTAGTGACAGGTTCAGTGCCTTCTTAAGGGTTGACCTCAGGTGTGCGTCATATTCGTCGAGTGTTGGGTTGTCAAAAGAGGGTACACACCTCAGAAAGTAAGTGAGTCTTGGAATAGTAAGGCACCTTGTGAGGAGATACAGAGCATCATGGGCATCAAGATTGCTTATTCTCTCCTCCATTTTCATCAGGTCATTCAATTTGTCCTTGAAGACTGTGTCGATGGCCTGGTGACCCAGCGGTGCTCCCAGGAGGGTACTGTTGGACGGAGTGGTAGTAGAGACTTCTGGGAGGATTCTTCGCACAGCATTGATTATTTCCTGGTTCGCTGTGATGATTTCACACTTGGAGGGATTGAGGATGAGTCCCAAGTCTTCTCCCTGTGTCTTCACCAGTTGTAGGTCCTCTAACAGGGACCCTTCAGCACCTGCCAGAGTGCCGTCATCCAGGTACCAGATGTTGAGTTCGCTGCATAGGCTAGAAGTTAGTTCTCTTACTGCCAAGCAGAAGAGAAGCGGAGCTAGTGGGTCACCCTGCTGAACACCTTCTGATGATTGAATTTCATGTTCTCCAAACAAAAGAATTGAGGGTTTGCTGTAGCCAGCTGAGATGAAGGGAAAAAGACTGGGGAAGCGATCCCGAACAGCTGGCAAGACAGCATCGCTCTTTACCATATTAAAGGCATTTCTAAAATCAAGTTTGACTACAGCCTTGTCTTCTGGTAGGTCCCTGATGTAGGCCCTTGCCGCATGAGCTGCAGCTTCATTGCCTTGAGGGACCCCAAAGCCCAGTTGGTGTGGCTGGAGTAAACTGGCAGCTTCTAGGCGAATGTTTCTTACTGCTGGTTTGGCCACGAGACGGCGAAGAGTGTTTCCAACCGCAATGAGTCTGATTCCCCCATCCATCTTCTTCAACGCACACAGTGAGGCTCCGAGAAAGAAAGGTTTAACTTCTGGGATTCGCCCAGCCAGGCAGTTGTTGACGAAAGTTGTTAACTCGGTGAGTAGAAGTGATGCAGATGCACCGAGTACTGGATTTACCATCTCCTCGAGGAGCTGAGGTCGAATTCCAGTGTAACCTCCTCCAGATCCTGCAGGAAATGACACGATCGCCTTATAGACTCCCGATTCAGGCAAAATTAATTGTTCAGTGACGGGGTCTTCCTCAGGGTTGTTGTTGATGGTTATGGTGTCCCTGGTTGGATGCTTGTCTCTTAGTGCTTGGGCTGTGGTCTCATCTTTGGGGGCTACAGTGTCGTCACTTGTAATTATTCGGATTGCTCCCACTGTGTTACCTTGTTCAATTTTTTTGCTAACCTGTGCGCAAGTTTTCTCGTTTTCATTGGGGCTTTTCTTGGGTCAACCTTTGTGATTCCTGCGATGATGGAGCAGAGGGACACAATTATCCGTTCTTGGGTAGTTGCGCACTGCCTTGATAACTGACGTGGTTAGCAGTTTGCCTCGTCTCTCAGGAACTGCAAGACAGACATTGCCGAACAGGAGCAGGTTGCGCCATGCTTGGATGGTGCCTCGGGCTTCTAAGTTGGTGGAACCTCCATTCCCCTGCTTAAGAAGGTCTGTGAATTTCCCTGCTTCATATGGGCGAGCCGCTTTAGGGATGTGGGATAGGGTACTGTTAGCAGTGGATTTGAATGCCAACAGAAGGTTATCGCAAGTGAGGAGGTTGCCATTGGAATTGTCATCTGCCTGTGGAGGCTGTGGGCTGCTCTCTGCTGGGGGCATATGTGATCCCGCACACCCATTGTGTGCACGAATGCGACCATTCCTGTTGTGTGCTCGAAACTCTCCGCACACCTGACATGTGCCTCTTCTTTTATTGATGGGTGCACTGTTTCCCTGGCTTTGTGGCTGGCTGGCTTCATCATCTGCCATACCTCAAACTGTGTGGTAAGCCCAGGCTGAAGAGAAAATGGCGCATGGCACATACCGCATATAGTTCATGGTGGTGGTAGGGGGAAGAGAGGGGTCTCCCCTCCTTGTGGGGGGCGGTGGTGGAAAGGGAGGGGTGGAAGATATGTGATGAGGAGGAGTAGGGCACTCCCTCCCTCCCAGGACAAGTCACTATACACCTCAATGATCTGTGCACCTGTTACTATACGCCACTATTCTCTGTGCACCTGTTAATATACACCATTATGCTTTGTGCACAGCCCAAACTATAAACGACACGCCGCTATACACTACACGTGCTATGCGCATACCATGCTCATACTACACACTGCACACTACATACACTATACACACGGTGAACAAACACTCGATTGTTGTAACACGAGCACACGGTGTATGCGCGCCTGTCTGGGGAAGGGGGAGATACAGTATTACCCCTCAACCTCCGCCTACATATACATATATATATATATATATATATATATATATATATATATATATATATATATATATATATATATATATATATATATATATATGTCGTGCCGAATATGTAAAACTGGTCAATTAGCAAGAACTCATTTAAAATTAAGTCCTTTCTAAAAATTTCTCTTATACGTTTAAAGATATATTTTTTTCATTAATGTTAATGCAAAAATTTATAATTTTGCACCAATAGGAACTTAGAAAACTTACCTAACCTTACTATAACAAGAACAATTTATTTTAGCCTAACCCAACTAAATATATTTTACATTTGTTTATAATAATTTAATACTAAACAAACACAGTGAAATATATATCTTTTCTTTAGGTTCAGAAAGATTTTGGCGAAATTATTGTATACACAAATTTTCACTTGTCCTATATGGCAAGATGAGCGTTGCTATTTAAGCCAAGATCGCAAGTTCTGCCTATTCGGCACGACATATATATATATATATATATATATATATATATATATATATATATATATATATATATATATATATATATATATATATATATATACATATATTTATATATATACATATATATACACGTGTATATATATATATATATATATTTACCTGGAGTTTACCTGGAGAGAGTTCCGGGGGTCAACGCCCCCGCGGCCCGGTCTGTGACCAGGCCTCCTGGTGGATCAGAGCCTGATCAACCAGGCTGTTACTGCTGGCTGCACGCAAACCAACGTACGAGCCACAGCCCGGCTGATCAGGAACCGACTTTAGGTACTTGTCCAGTGCCAGCTTGAAGACTGCCAGGGGTCTGTTGGTAATCCCCCTTATGTGTGCTAGTGACACCTCTGCTTTTCATTGGGGGGATGTTGCATCGTCTGCCATGTCTTTTGCTTTCGTAGTGAGTGATTTTCGTGTGCAAGTTCGGTACTAGTCCCTCTAGGATTTTCCAGGTGTATATAATCATGTATCTCTCCCGCCTGCGTTCCAGGGAATACAGGTTCAGGAACCTCAAGCGCTCCCAGTAATTGAGGTGTTTTATTTCCGTTATGCGCGCCGTGAAGGTTCTCTGTACATTTTCTAGGTCAGCTATTTCACCTGCCTTGAAAGGTGCTGTTAGTGTGCAGCAATATTCCAGCCTAGATAGAACAAGTGACCTGAAGAGTGTCATCATGGGCTTGGCCTCCCTAGTTTTGAAGGTTCTCATTATCCATCCTGTCATTTTTCTAGCAGATGCGATTGATACAATGTTATGGTCCTTGAAGGTGAGATCCTCCGACATGATCACTCACAGGTCTTTGACGTTGGTGTTTCGCTCTATTTTGTGGCCAGAATTTGTTTTGTACTCTGATGAAGATTTAATTTCCTCGTGTTTACCATATCTGAGTAATTGAAATTTCTCATTGTTGAACTTCATATTGTTTTCTGCAGCCCACTGAAAGATTTGGTTGATGTCCGCCTGGAGCCTTGCAGTGTCTGCAATGGAAGACACTGTCATGCAGATTCGGGTGTCATCTGCAAAGGAAGACACGGTGCTGTGGCTGACATCCTTGTCTATATATATATATATATATATATATATATATATATATATATATATATATATATATATATATATATATATATATATATATATATATATATATTTGTATATATATATGTCGTGCCGAATATGTAAAACTGGTCAATTAGCAAGAACTCATGTAAAATTAAGTCCGTTCTAAAATTTTCTCTTATACGCTTAAAGATATATTTTCTTCATTAATGCTAATGTAAAAAATTTTAGTTTTGCACCAAAAGAATCTTAGAAAACTTACCTAACCTTATAACAAGAACAATTTATTTTAGCCTAACTCAACTAAATATATTTTAGATTTGTTTACAGTAATTTAATACTAAACAAACACATTGAAATATATTTTTTCGTCAGGTTCAGAATGATTTTGGCGAAATTATTGCATACACAAATTTTCACTTGTCCTATATGGCAAGATGAGCGTTGCTATTTAAGCCAAGATCGCAAGTTCTGCCTATTCGGCACGACATATATATATATATATATATATATATATATATATATATATATATATATATATATATATATATATTTATTAACACACTGGCCGATTCCCACCAAGGCAGGGTGGCCCGAAAAAAAAAAACTTTCACCATCATTCACTCCATCACTGTCTTGCCAGCAGGGTGCTTTACGCTACAGTTTTTAAACTGCAACATTAACACCCCTTCTTCAGAGTGCAGGCACTGTACTTCCCATCTCCAGGACTCAAGTCCGGCCTGCCGGTTTCCCTGAATCCCTTCATAAATGTTACTTCGCTCACACTCCAACAGCACGTCAAGTATTAAAAACCATTTGTCTCCATTCACTCCTATGAAACACGCTCACGCATGCCTGCTGGAAGTCCAAGCCCCTCGCACACAAAACCTCCTTTACCCCCTCCCTCCAACTTTTCCTAGGCCGACCCCTACCCCGCCTTCCTTCCACTTCAGACTGATACACTCTTGAAGTCTGTTTCGCTCCATTCTCTCTACATGTCCGAACCACCTCAACAACCCTTCCTCAGCCCTCTGGACAACAGTTTTGGTGATCCCGCACCTCCTCCTAACTTCCAAACTACGAATTCTCTGCATTATATTCACACTACACGTTGCCCTCAGACATGACATCTCCACTGCCTCCAGCGTTCTCCTCGCTGCAACATTCATCACCCATGTTTCACGCCCATATAAGAGCATTGGTAGAACTATACTCTCATACATTAACCTCTTTACCTCCAAGGACAAAGTTCTTTGTCTCCACAGACTCCTAAGTGCACAGCTCACCCTTTTCCCCTCATCAATTTTATGATTCACCTCGTCTTTCATAGACCCATCCGCTGACACATCCACTACCAAATATCTGAATACATTCACCTCCTCCATACTCTCTCCCTCCAATCTGATATCCAATCTTTCATCATCTAATCTTTTTGTTATCCTCATAACCTTACTCTTTCCTGTATTCACTTTTAATTTTCTTCTTTTGCATACCCTACCAAATTCATCCACCAACCTCTGCAACTTCTCTTCAGAATCTCCCAAGAGCACAGTGTCATCAGCAAAGAGCAACTGTGACAACTCCCACTTTATGTGTGATTCTTTATCTTTTAACTCCACGCCTCTAGCAAAGACCCTCGCATTTACTTCTCTTACAACCCCATCCATAAATTTATTAAATAACCACGGTTACATCACACATCCTTGTCTAAGGCCTACTTTTACTGGGAAATAATCTCACTCTTTCCTACATACTCCAACTTGAGCCTCACTATCCTCGTAAAAACTCTTCACTGCTTTCACTAACCTACCTCCTACACCATACACCTGCAACATCTGCCACATTGCCCCCCTATCCACCCTGTCATACGCCTTTTCCAAATCCATAAATGCCACAAAAACCTCTTTAGCCTTCTCTAAATACTGTTCACTTACATGTTTCACTGTAAACACCTGGTCCTCACACCCCCTACCTTTCCTAAAGCCTCCTTGTTCATTTGCTATCCAATTCTCCGTCTTACTCTTAATTATTTCAATAATAACTTAACCAGGTATACTCAACAGACTTATCCCCCTATAAAATTTGCACTCTCTTTTGTCCCCTTTGCCTTTATACAAAGGAACTATGCATGCTTTCTGCCAATCCCTAGGTACCTTACCCTCTTCCATACATTTATTAAATAATTGCACCAACCACTCCAAAACTATATCCCCACCTGCTTTTAACATTTCTATCTTTATCCCATTAATCCCGGCTGCCTTACCCCCTTTCATTTTACCTACTGCCTCACGAACTTCCCCCACACTCACAACTGGCTCTTCCTCACTTCTACAAGATGTTATTCCTCCTTGCCCTATACACGAAATCACAGGTTCCCTATCTTCATCAACATTTAGCAATTCCTCAAAATTTTCCCTCCATCTTCCCAATACCTCTAACTCTCCATTTAATAACTCTCCTCTCCTATTTATAACTGACAAATCCATTTGTTCTCTAGCCTTCCTTAACTAGAACATAAGAACATAAGAAAGGAGGAACACTGCAGGAGGCCTGCTGGCCCATACTAGGCAGGTCCTTTACAATTCATCCCACTAACAAAACATTTACCCAACCCAATTTTCAATGCTACCCAAGAAATAAGCTCTGATGTGAAAATCCCACTCAAATCCAACCCTTCCCACTCATGTACTTATCCAACCTAGATTTGAAACTACCCAAAGTCCTAGCCTCAATAACCCAACTAGGTAGACTGTTCCACTCATCAACTACCCTATTTCCAAACCAATACTTTCCTATGTCCTTTCTAAATCTAAACTTATCTAATTTAAATCCATTACTGCGGGTTCTCTCTTGGAGAGACATCCTCAAGACCTTATTAATATCCCCTTTATTAATACCTATCTTCCACTTATACACTTCGATCAGGTCTCCCCTCATTCTTCGTCTAACAAGTGAATGTAACTTAAGAGTCTTCAATCTTTCTTCATAAGGAAGATTTCTGATGCTATGTATTAATTTAGTCATCCTACGCTGAATGTTTTCTAACGAATTTATGTCCATTTTGTAATATTTTGTAAAACTTGTTAATCTCACTCCAAAACTTTTTCTTATTTTCAAAAAAATTTGTTGATAACATCTCACCCACTCTCTCATTTGCTCTCCTTTTACATTGCTTCACCACTATATTAACCTCTCTTTTTCTCCATATACCCTTCCCTCCTTGCATCACTTCTACTTTGTAAAAACTTCTCATATGCTAACTTTTTCTCCCTTACTACTCTCTTTATAACATCATTCCAACAATCTCTCCTCTTCCCTCCTGCACCCACTTTCCTGTAACCACAAACTTCTGCTGAACACTCTAACACTACATTTTTAAACCTACCCCATACCTCTTCGACCCCATTGCCTATGCTCTCATTAGCTTATCTATCCTCCAATAGCTGTTTATATCATACCCTAACTGCTTCCTCTTTTAGTTTATAAACCTTCACCTCCCTCTTTCCTGATATATATATATATATATATATATATATATATATATATATATATATATATATATATATATATATATATATATATATATATATATATATATATATATATATATATATATATATATATATATATATATATATATATATATATATATATATATATATATATATATATATATATATATATATATATATATATATATATATATATATATATATATATATATATATATATATATATATATATATATATATATATATATATATGTGTGTGTGTGTGTGTGTGTGTGTGTGTGTGTGTAGCTGCGGCATAAGCATATGCATCAGCAGCAGCAGCAGCAGCAGCAGCAGCAGCAGCAGCAGCAGCAGCAGCAGCAGCAGCAATAACTTCTACAGCAGTAGCAACTGGAGCCGTAGTATTAGTGAAATAAATCTACTTATGTGGTCAGTGTTTTGGGTGGGCGGTCGGTTTTATACATGTTTCACACCTGTCTTCTGGCGTTGTCGATACAGGTCGTATTCATCTCACATTCGATTTGTATCAT